>NC_084736.1:6234443-6261943 GCF_033978785.1 Entelurus aequoreus | reverse complement strand
TTTCCTCTGGCTTGTTTTACAGTTTTTGGTACTTGTTTGACTTTCGACAATCAAACCATGTTCCTACCTGCACGTCCTGTCCGGAGTGGTCCGTTTGCATCCCGGGGGAACGAACCTTGCAGCAAGCTGCGACCCCACCCTTTCTCCTCCAAACATATTGCTGGGTATAGTGGCCAAACAGCTCCATTTTTGTTTCATCTGACCACAGAACTGTCCTCCAGAAGGTCTTATCTTTGTCCATGTGATGTCAACTGTGGTGTGCTGCCACTCTTTCAGGCCAGAAAGAGAAAAAAGAAGAAGAAAAAAAAGATGGAGAGAGCACTGTGACATTTACCATCCATGAATCACTTCCTGTACTTTGCAGAATGCAAAGTAGCTTGGCCTGAGAAATGTTTTGTTCCACCTGAATATCAGCAAATATACCACCAGCATCAGGCTGCACAATAGCATGATAAATCCCCTTCATAAGCAAACATGTTTTGTGTGTTGTCATCCAACTTGGCTTCCATTTGCACTTCCTGTGGTCCTTGTGATGGTGTTGTTCCAGTCTAGATTGACGTTGTCTGCAAGTCATCCTGACAGAAAATCAACTGTGTATAAGGAGCTGTTTGCTGAAGCGTGCGCCATTATGACGCTCCATGCGCCATACAGCCTCCAATCCATCTACACATCTCTCCAGTTAAAGCTAGGCTGAACACCGCTCTGCAAGAAAGGGAGGAGTGGAGGGCTTGAACACACTGGGATACAAATACAGTCCTGGTCAAAAGTTTGCATACACTTGTAAAGTGTCATGTCTTTTGGATCATGTGTTGTTTTCTTTAGTTATGTTTGGTTTTTGGACTCTTTTTGGTTTCTGTTTACGCTCCATTGTTTTTGTTTCCATGACTACTGTTGCGTTGACCAGCTCTTCCTCCCAGGGATTTTAAGGTGCTGGTCACTCCCAAATTCTTTTTATGGCAATAAGCTGAAGGTTAAATTCATCACCAGGCAGTAGTTGGTATTTTGTGGTTTATTCTCAAAGCTTTGAAGACAAACGTGAGACCAAATCCAGTACACAAGCGTTCCCTCGCCCAGTCTAGATCGATCTCCCCTCAAACCCACGGAAGTGCTGTGTTCTTCCATCCATCCGTCCCTCCCTCCCACCCCCCAGATACGTTCTGTTCTACCCCCCTCTTCCCCTTCCTCCTTCCCACCTGCTGTCTGCCAGCCCAGCACCGCTTTGTGCCCTTATCTCAGGAATGTTATGGGAGTCTCAACAGAGAGAATATTCAACGCTCCTACTCTCTCATCAAGGACACTGGAATCCAAGCACTTTGTACCAGACGAAACATTAGCTGATGAAAATATGACTATAGGAGTTTCAAAAGAAGTAACACTTAAATATGGATATATGTAAAAGATCTGGTTCCATCACTACTCATTGCTTTCACCTGTCATGCATTTGGACTCACGCACCTGTTGTAATCAAGACACTATTATTTAAGCTTGTAGTTGCCAGGCAGTCAATTTGGCGACATTAAAGGCCTACTGAAATGCGATTTTCTTATTTAAACGGGGATAGCAGATCCATTCTATGTGGCATACTTGATCATTTCGCGACATTGCCATATTTTTGCTGAAAGGATTTAGTAGAGAACATCGACGATCAATTTCGCAACTTTTGGTCGCTGATAAAAAAGCCTTGCCTGTACCGGAAGTAGCGTGACGTCACAGGTTGTGGAGCTCCTCACATCTGCACATTGTTTACAATCATGGCCACCAGCAGCGAGAGCGATTCGGACCGAGAAAGCGACGATTTCCCCATTAATTTGAGCGAGGATGAAAGATTCGTGGATGAGGAAAGTGAGAGTGAAGGACTGGAAGGCAGTGGAAGCGATTCAGATAGGGAAGATGCTGTGAGAGGCGGGTGGGACCTGATATTCAGCTGGGAATGACTAAAACAGTAAATAAACACAAGACATGTATATACTCTGTTAGCCACAACACAACCAGGCTTATATTTAATATGCCACAAATTAATCGCGCATAACAAACACCTCCCCCCTCCCGTCCATATAACCCAACAATACAAATCAAACACCCGCACAACACACTCAATCCCACAGCCCAAAGTACCGTTCACCTCCGTAAAGTTCATACAGCACATATATTTCCCCAAAGTAACGTACGTGACATGCACACAGCGGCACGCACGTACGGGCAAGCGATCAAATGTTTGGAAGCCGCAGCTGCGTACTCACGGTAGCGCGTATCCAACTCAAAGTCCTCCTGGTAAGAGTCTCTGTTGTCCCAGTTCTCCACAGGCCAATGGTAAAGCTTGACTGTCATCTTTCGGGAATGTAAACAATGAAACACCGGCTACGTGTTTGTGTTGCTGCAGCCGGCCGAAATACACCGCTTCCCACCTACAGCTTTCTTCTTTACTGTCTCCATTGTTCATTAAACAAATTGCAAAAGATTCACCAACACAGATGTCCAGAATACTGTGGAATTTTGCGATGATACAGACGACTTAATAGCTGGCCACAATGGTGTCCCAAAATGTCCGCTACAGTCCGTGACGTCACGTGCAAACGTCATCATACCGAGACGTTTTCAGCAGGATATTTCGCGGGAAATTTAAAATTGCACTTTACTAATCTAACCCGGCCGTATTGGCATGTGTTGCAATGTTAAGATTTCATCATTGATATATAAACTATCAGACTGCGTGGTCGCTAGTAGTGGCTTTCAGTAGGCCTTTAACTCTGTTTACTTCTGTAACCCTTGCGACTTCTGATACTCATGCCCGTTCATAGTTATGCTACATGCCGTGGCACATAAGTTTTGTTTGTTCATGTCACAGTTAGCGAGTTTTGTTTCATGTTCATAGTTTCTGCCTTTGCGCTAGTTTATTATTTTCATAGCCAAGTTTGTACTTCCGCCTTGTGCGCGCTATTTGTTCCTTTTTTATAGTAATATCAAATCATGCCTTTACCTTCACGCCATGTCCACTCCAACTTTACTTGCATCTCGGGAAAACAAACATCCCACAGTCAACGTCTTGACATAAAGAACATAATGTCATGGCTGTCTTGAGTTTACCATCATTTCTCCTAACTCTTTTTTTTTTTTTGATAGAGTGATTGGAGCACATTGTTTGTTTGTTTCATCTGACATCACATGGACAAAGATAAGACCTTCTGGAGGAAAGTTCTGTGGTCAGATGAAACAAAAATGGAGCTGTTTGGCCACAACACCCAGCAATATGTTTGGAGGAGAAAAGGTGAGGCCTTTAATCCCAGGAGCACCATGCCTCCCGTCAAGCATGATGGTGGTAGTATTATGCTCTGAGCCTGTTTTGCTGCCAATGGAACTGCTGCTTTACAGAGAGTAAATGGGACAATGAAAAAGGAGGATTACCTCCCAAATTTTTGTTCCATGCAGTAGGTCAGTTACAAAGGATGGAAAGGGTAAGGATGGAAAGGATAATGCAGGTATTAAGTCGACTAAAAATGTACCATAGTAGCAATATAAAATACAACATATGTAATATTTACATATTATATATACAGTATATAATATATACTTATATATTATATATTTATATATATCCATCCATCCATCCATCTTCTTCCGCTTATCCGAGGTTGGGTCGCGGGGGCAGCAGCCTAAGCAGGGAAGCCCAGACTTCCCTCTCCCCAGCCGCTTCGTCCAGCTCTTCCCGGGGGGATCCCGAGGCGTTCCCAGGCCAGCCGGGACACATACCGTAGTCTTCCCAACGTGTCCTGGGTCTTCCCCGTGGCCTCCTACCTAATATATATATATATATATATATATATATATATATATATATATATATATATATATATATATATATATATATATATATATATATATATATATATACACTACCGTTCAAAAGTTTGGGGTCACATTGAAATGTCCTTATTTTTGAAGGAAAAGCACTGTACTTTTCAATGAACATAACTCTTTAAACTAGTCTTAACTTTAAAGAAATACACTCTATACATTGCTAATGTGGTAAATGACTATTCTAGCTGCAAATGTCTGTTTTTTGGTGCAATATCTACATAGGTGTATAGAGGCCCATTTCCAGCAACTATCACTCCAGTGTTCTAATGGTACAATGTGTTTGCTCATTGGCTCAGAAGGCTAATTGATGATTAGAAAACCCTTGTACAATCATGTTCACACATCTGAAAACAGTTTAGCTCGTTACAGAAGCTACAAAACTGACCTTCCTTTGAGCAGATTGAGTTTCTGGAGCATCACATTTGTGGGGTCAATTAAACGCTCAAAATGGCCAGAAAAAGAGAACTTTCATCTGAAACTCGACAGTCTATTCTTGTTCTTAGAAATGAAGGCTATTCCACAAAATTGTTTGGGTGACCCCAAACTTTTAGTGTATATATATATATATATATATATATATTTAATATAATATTATATTATATTATTTGGGACGGCAGAGCACGGTTGGGAGAGTGGCCGTGCCAGCAACCTGAGGGTTCCTGGTTCTATCCCCACCGAATACCAACTTCGCCACATCCGTTGTGTCCTTGAGCAAGACACTTCACCCTTGCTCCTGATGGGTCGTGGTTAGGGCCTTGCATCAGTGTGTGAATGGGTGAATGTGGAAGTAGTGTCAAAGCGCTTTGAGTACCTTGAAGGTAGAAAAGCGCTGCAAAAGTATAACTCATCCATACTTGATGAGAAGATATGGCACAATATAAAAGCCATTGATCAATAATAAGTTGTTGACCTATTTGCAGAGCATTTGTGCAGCTTTGACCAAATACGGTGTCCAGTCAACATAAGCTTTTCTATCAAAAAGTCTTTTCAAAGACATTTTTTACCTGCTTGACTGCATTTGTACCAACAGGAAAATGGAGACTATTTGTAACAAAATCATCAATGTCAAATCAGTGAGGGCTAAATTGAAGAAAGAGATCCTGATAGCTCGCCCTTGAGCTGGAATGGCAACAATATCGTCCTCCCTGAGGGCGGAGTGGGATAATGGTGAAATATGAGAGTGGATGAAAAGGGACAGGGGAAGCCAGGCAGGTTCCTCATTTCTTCAAGTCAACCGTGATGGTCAAAACACAACTTACCTCCTTTCCAATCCATCACCTTGGCTCCCATCTCACCGCTCTCTAAAGCCTTCGTCTGTGCCCACCACACATTTACAGTCTGGCATTTGTTTTTATAAATAATCATGTGTACTTGCACTATTTCATTATAACTGCATGTTTACCAATACACTGTGGATGCAACTTGGCTGTTGAAAGATACACTATATTGCCAAAAGTATTTGGCCACCTGCTTTGACTCACATATGAACTTGAAGTGCCATCCCATTCCTAGCCCATAGGGTTCAATATGACACCTTTTTGCAGCTATTACAGTTTCAACTCTTCTGGGAAGGCTGTCCACAAGGTTGCCGAGTGTGTTTATAGGAATTTTCCACCATTCTTGGTGAGATCACACACTGATGTTGGCCTGGCTCTCAGTCTCCGTTCTGATTCATCCCGAAAGGTGTTCTATCGGGGTTCAGGTTAGGACTCTGTGCAGGCCAGTCAAGTTCATCCACACCAGACTCTGTCATGGACCTTGCTTTGTGCACTGGTGCACGGTCATGTTGGAAGAGGAAGGGGCCCGCTCCAAACTGTTCCCACAAGGTTGGGAGCATGGAATTGTCCAACATGTTTTGGTATCCTGGAGCATTCAACGTTCCTTTCACGGGAACTAAGGGGCCAAGCCCAACTCATGGAAAAAACAACCCCACACCATAATTCCTCCTCCACCAAATTTCACACTCGGCACAATGCAGTCCGAAATGTAGCGTTCTCCTGGCAACCTCCAAACCCAGACTGGTCCATCAGATTGCCAGATGGAAAGGTGTGATTCATCACTCCAGAGAATAATAATAATAATAGATTGTATTTGTAAAAAGCACTTTACATTGAGTAAACAATCTCAAAGTGCTAAAAATAAAAATAAAAAGATAATAAAAAATAAAATAAAATAAAAACTAGGACAGCCAAATAGCTAGAACTAGTATGCATATATCTAAAAAAAAAAAAGGCTTTTTTAAAAAGAAGGGTTTTTAAGCCTTTTTAAAAAGCATTCACAGTCTGTGGTGCCCTCAGGTGGTCAGGGACTGGGAGCGGCGGAGCAGAAAGCCCGGTCTCCCATTGTTCGTAGCTTTGTCCTCGGAGGTTGGAGGAGGTTAGCCACTGCTCTAGAGTCCAGTGGCGACGTGCTTTAACACCACTGCATCCCACTCTTAGCATTGGACTTGGTGATGTATGGCTTAGATGCAGCTGCACGGCCATGGAAACCCATTACATGGAGCTCTCTGCGTACTGTACGTGGGCTAATTGGAAGGTCAGATGAAGTTTGGAGCTCTGTAGCAACTGACCGTGCAGAAAGTCTTTGCACTATGCTGACCTCTCTGTCAGTTTACGTGGCCTACCACTTGGTGGCTGAGTTGCTGTTGTTCCCAAACTCTTCAGTTTTCGTAGAATAAAGTTGACTTTGGAATATTTAGGAGCGAGGAAATGTCCCGACTGGATTTGTTGCACAGGTGGCATCCTGTGACAGTTCACAAATGTTTGTAGAAACAGTCTCCATGCCTAAGTGCTTGATTTGATACACCTGTGACCGTGATTAGGACACCTGATTCTGATCATTCGGATGGGTGGCCAAATACTTTTGGCAACATAGTGTAGACGGGAAGACTAAAGCCGACAAAGACAGCTGGCTGGAGGAAGTGGGGGAGACAAATGAGCTGGTAGATGTGAGGAGGGAAAAGCACCAGGATAGACAAACGAGGACAACATATGGTCGGGTGTTGAATCCATCTCCATTTTTAATGCTGTTTTTGTAAGCATGTTATGATCTGACAGGTGTGGTTGTGCCATAACTGAGGTTTCTCATCTTGGCACCCCGGTCTCTGGAAAACACATGAATTATTGAGTGTAAAATATGTTACTCAAGTTTTCAACGCGCTTTAGTCCTGACTCTGACATACTGTAGTAGTGTATGAGAATGAATACACAGTACTGTCGCTTAAAAAATACGTTTACAATCAAATATTGAGGAATTATTTCTTAGTCTTTGTGTGGATATTGTGGAGAATGCATATATGTTTAAGAGTTCTTTAGTCATGTTTAAAGCAGCTAGTGTTTTTCCATTTATACTCTTTCCATTTTTTTTTAGGAATATGTCCACAAGTAAACTGTGTGTGTTACCTTGAGGCTTGCAATGTAGGGGTTGGAGTACTCCCTTATATCTTATCTGTAGTAGAACAATGAGCCTGTGTTCCTTTCTGGAGAGGGTGGGGGTTGTTTGCGTATTCAAGAAGTTGTCTCTTCCTGTTTGAATGTTAGACCATCCCGAGATGACGGTATGACTGTATCACTATTATGTTAGATCCACTATGGACTGGACTCTTAGTGAGAGTCCAGTCCATAGTGGATCTAGCATAATAGTGAGAGTCCAGTCCATAGTGGATCTAACATAATAGTGTGAGAGTCCAGTCCATAGTGGATCTAACATAATAGTGAGAGTCCAGTACATAGTGGATCTAACATAATAGTGTGAAAGTCCAGTCCATAGTGGATCTAACATAATAGTGTGAAAGTCCAGTCCATAGTGGATCTAACATAATAGTGAGAGTCCAGTCCATAGTGGATCTAACATAATATTGTGAGAGTCCAGTCCATAGTGGATCTAACATAATAGTGAGAGAGTCTAGTCCATAGTGGATCTAACATAATAGTGAGAGTCCAGTCCATAGTGGATCTAACATAATAGTGTGAGAGTCCAGTCCATAGTGGATCTAACATAATAGTGAGAGTCCAGTCCATAGTGGATCTAACATAATAGTGTGAGAGTCCAGTCCATAGTGGATCTAACATAATAGTGTGAGAGTCCAGTCCATAGTGGATCTAACATAATAGTGAGAGTCCAGTCCATAGTGGATCTAACATAATAGTGAGAGTCCAGTCCATAGTGGAGCTAACATAATATTGTGGGAGTCCAGTCCATAGTGGATCTAACATAATAGTGTGAGTCCAGTCCATAGTGGATCTAACATAATATTGTGAGAGTCCAGTCCATAGTGGATCTAACATAATAGTGGGAGTCCAGTCCATAGTGGATCTAACATAATAGTGAGAGTCCAGTCCATAGTGGATCTAACATAATAGTGTGAAAGTCCAGTCCATAGTGGATCTAACATAATAGTGAGAGTCCAGTCCATAGTGGAGCTAACATAATAGTGAGAGTCCAGTCCATAGTGGATCTAACATAATAGTGTGAGAGTCCAGTCCATAGTGGATCTAACATAATAGTGAGAGAGTCTAGTCCATAGTGGATCTAGCATAATATTATGAGAATCCAGTCCATAATGGATCTAACATAATAGTGTGAGAGTCCAGTCCATAGTGGATCTAACATAATAGTGAGAGTCCAGTCCATAGTGGAGCTAACATAATAGTGTGAGAGTCCAGTCCATAGTGGATCTAACATAATAGTGAGAGTCCAGTCCATAGTGGAGCTAACATAATATTGTGAGAGTCCAGTCCATAGTGGATCTAACATAATAGTGTGAGAGTCCAGTCCATAGTGGATCTAACATAATAGTGAGAGAGTCTAGTCCATAGTGGATCTAGCATAATATTGTGAGAGTCCAGCCCATAGTGGATCTAACATAATAGTGTGAGAGTCCAGTCCATAGTGGATCTAACATAATAGTGTGAGAGTCCAGTCCATAGTGGATCTAACATAATATTGTGAGAGTCCAGTCCATAGTGGATCTAACATAATAGTGTGAGAGTCCAGTCCATAGTAGATCTAACATAATAGTGTGAGTCCAGTCCATAGTGGATCTAACATAATAGTGTGAGAGTCCAGTCCATAGTGGATCTAACATAATAGTGAGAGACCAGTCCATAGTGGATCTAACATAATAGTGTGAGTCCAGTCCATAGTGGATCTAACATAAGAGTGTGAGAGTCCAGTCCATAGTGGATCTAACATAATAGTGTGAGAGTCCAGTCCATAGTGGATCTAACATAATAGTGAGAGACCAGTCCATAGTGGATCTAACATAATAGTGTGAGAGTCCAGTCCATAGTGGATCTAACATAATAGTGAGAGTCCAGTCCATAGTGGATCTAACATAATAGTGAGAGTCCAGTCCATAGTGGAGCTAACATAATATTGTGAGAGTCCAGTCCATAGTGGATCTAACATAATAGTGAAAGTCCAGTCCATAGTGGATCTAACATAATATTGTGAGAGTCCAGTCCATAGTGGATCTAACATAATAGTGGGAGTCCAGTCCATAGTGGATCTAACATAATAGTGAGAGTCCAGTCCATAGTGGATCTAACATAATAGTGTGAAAGTCCAGTCCATAGTGGATCTAACATAATAGTGAGAGTCCAGTCCATAGTGGAGCTAACATAATAGTGAGAGTCCAGTCCATAGTGGATCTAACATAATAGTGTGAGAGTCCAGTCCATAGTGGATCTAACATAATAGTGAGAGAGTCTAGTCCATAGTGGATCTAGCATAATATTATGAGAATCCAGTCCATAATGGATCTAACATAATAGTGTGAGAGTCCAGTCCATAGTGGATCTAACATAATAGTGAGAGTCCAGTCCATAGTGGATCTAACATAATAGTGAGAGTCCAGTCCATAGTGGAGCTAACATAATATTGTGAGAGTCCAGTCCATAGTGGATCTAACATAATAGTGTGAGAGTCCAGTCCATAGTGGATCTAACATAATAGTGTGAGAGTCCAGTCCATAGTGGATCTAACATAATAGTGAGAGAGTCTAGTCCATAGTGGATCTAGCATAATATTGTGAGAGTCCAGCCCATAGTGGATCTAACATAATAGTGTGAGAGTCCAGTCCATAGTGGATCTAACATAATAGTGTGAGTGTCCAGTCCATAGTGGATCTAACATAATATTGTGAGAGTCCAGTCCATAGTGGATCTAACATAATAGTGTGAGAGTCCAGTCCATAGTGGATCTAACATAATAGTGAGAGTCCAGTCCATAGTGGATCTAACATAATAGTGAGAGTCCAGTCCATAGTGGATCTAACATAATAGTGTGAGAGTCCAGTCCATAGTGGATCTAACATAATAGTGAGAGAGTCTAGTCCATAGTGGATCTAGCATAATATTGTGAGAGTCCAGCCCATAGTGGATCTAACATAATAGTGTGAGAGTCCAGTCCATAGTGGATCTAACATAATATTGTGAGAGTCCAGTCCATAGTGGATCTAACATAATAGTGTGAGAGTCCAGTCCATAGTGGATCTAACATAATATTGTGAGAGTCCAGTCCATAGTGGATCTAACATAATAGTGTGAGAGTCCAGTCCATAGTGGATCTAACATAATAGTGAGAGTCCAGTCCATAGTGGATCTAACATAATATTGTGAGAGTCCAGTCCATAGTGGATCTAACATAACAGTGTGAGAGTCCAGTCCATAGTGGATCTAACATAATAGTGAGAGTCCAGTCCATAGTGGATCTAACATAATAGTGTGAAAGTCCAGTCCATAGTGGATCTAACATAATAGTGAGAGTCCAGTCCATAGTGGAGCTAACATAATAGTGAGAGTCCAGTCCATAGTGGATCTAACATAATAGTGTGAGAGTCCAGTCCATAGTGAATCTAACATAATAGTGAGAGAGTCTAGTCCATAGTGGATCTAGCATAATATTATGAGAGTCCAGCCCATAGTGGATCCAACATAATAGTAAGAGTCCAGTCCATAGTGGATCTAGTTAATAGTGTGAGAGTCCAGTCCATAGTGGGGCCAGCAGGAGACCATCCCGAGTGGAGACAGGTCAGCAGCACAGAGATGTCCCCAACCGATGCACAGGCGAGCGGTCCACCCCGGGTCCCGACTCTGGACAGCCAGCGCTTCATCCGTGGCCAACGAACCTGTGCCCCCCTCCCTTCCACAAAGGAGAGGGGGGCAGAGCAGAAAATAAACGGCAGATCAACTGGTCTAAAAGGGGGTCTATTTAAAGGCTAGAGTACACAAATGAGTTTTAAGATGGGACTTAAATGCTTCTACTGTTGGGCTTGGCACCTTAGTTCCAGTGAAAGGAACTTTGACTGCTCCAGGATACCAAAACATTTTGGACAATTCCATGCTCTCAACCTTGTGGGAACAGTTTGGAGCGGGCCCCTTCCTCTTCCAACATGACTGTGCAAGAGTGCACAAAGCAAGGTCCATAAAGACATGGGTGACAGAGTCTGGTGTGGACGAACTTGACTGGCCTGCACAGAGTCCTGACCTGAACCCGATAGAACACCTTTGGGATGAATTAGAACGGAGACTGAGAGCCAGGCCTTCTCCACCAACATCAGTGTGTGACCTCACCAATGCGCTTTTGGAAGAATGGTGGAAAATCCCTAAAGTTTGATTGATTGAGTTAAACATTGAGTGACATTTTGATCCTCCGTTGTAGAGTCACCTGTTCCTTCCTCCCTCCTGCATTGACATTCTCGCCACATGCAACATCTTTGCTACTCTGGCACTTGCTACAAATGAGCACGATACATTTGAACCGTTCTATATGCTGAACACACCGCGTGGCTCGAAGGCAATGGACGTTCTAATAGATGTTAACTGCTTTCATTTAGCCTTGGAATACCACTCTGTGTACGCACAAGCATCACTGGAATGACAATCAGTGAAGAGCAGACCTCCGCCAAGGCCTGGCCAAAGTGTGGAGGAGCCGTTTGTTTGGGTTTGTTAGTTTGCCTCCTGGTTTATGGCGGAGGATTGTTTGTGAATGGACAGGTGTTGAAATGTTTCACTGTGGATAGTTAGGTGATCTACCAGGCCTATTCAACTCAATTGTTTTGGGGGCCACATTTCCAAAAATTTAAGGACTAAGCACCCTTTACTACCAGCCTTAAATATTCCCAAAGTACCAGCATCCTCTACAGCAGACATTTGATTTTGGTCTATGTCAGATTCAAACAGTGATGACATCTATTAAACAAGACAAGAAGCAAGAAATTGAACAGAGACATAATTCGATTTAGCTCAATTGAGGAGAAACATCTGGGCTGTGCTTTTTGTGCAGTCTTCCACCACGCTCTGACAAAAGATTGTGCGCCTCCTCTTTTATTTGGACTTTCCCTGATTACATGGCAACGGCTGTTTCTAAAGGGAAGGGGGTCGTAAACAGCCGTCGCCTTTGGTTACAAAACAGTTCAAAGAAAAGGTGCCTGCAGGGGGGGTCAGGTCCTGCTCCCTCTCCACTTTGTAGATCTCGGGTCAAGACAAAATCTTCCTGTGGATTACGATACGTCAAAGAAACCGACACCTTCATGTCGCTTCCCATCCTACACAGTGGAGTTTTACAAGCCTTTTGCCTGGTAAGATCAAAGACAGCTTTTGTCTGCTCGCCGGGAACTCAGTGAAACACAACGTTTTGTGATACAATTATTCTGACAGTCTATTTATCTTGTCAGTTACAGGAGCTTTAAGGACCTTTTGCAACCACAAAAAAATGAGTCAAAGATCATCTCTAGTGTTTAAAAATGTGAGTCTCACAAGTATTTTGAACTGGGCCACCAGTTGAAAAGCACAAATGCTGAAAAAGTGAGGACCTAACGTGGAACCTTGAGGAACACCACTAGTTGACCTAAATAAATTGAACAAATAACTACTGACTGCATGGGAAGTAAACAAGCTACAGCAGGGGTCACCAACCTTTTTGAAAGCAAGAGCTACTTCTTGGGTAGTGATTAATGCGAAGGGCTACCAGTTTGATACACACTTAAATAAATTGCCAGAAATAGCCAATTTGCTCAATTTACCTTTAACTCTGTTATTATTAATAATTAATGATATTTACACTTAATTGAACGGTTTAAAAGAGGAGAAAACACGAAAAAAATGACAACTAAATTTTGAAACATAGTTTATCTTCAATTTCGACTCTTTAAAATTCAAAATTCAACCGAAAAAAAGAAGAGAAAAACTAGCTAATTTGAATCTTTTTGAAAAAATAAAAAAAATAATTTATGGAACATCATTAGTCATTTTTCCTGATTAAGATTAATTTTAGAATTTTGATGACATGTTTTAAATAGGTTAAAATCCAATCTGCACTTTGTTAGAATATATAACAAATTGGACCAAGCTATATTTCTAACAAAGACAAATCATTATTTCTTCTAGATTTTCCAGAACAAAAATTTTAAAAGAAATTCAAAAGACTTTAAAATAAGATTAAAATTTGATTTTACAGATTTTCTTGATTTGCCAGAATAATTTTTTTGAATTTTAATCATAAGTTTGAAGAAATATTTCACAAATATTCTTCGTCGAAAAAACAGAAGCTAAAATGAAGAATTAAATTAAAATGTATTTATTATTCTTTAAAATAAAAAAATAAATTTACTTGAACATTGATTTAAATTGTCAGGAAAAAAGAGGAAGGAATTTAAAAGGTAAAAAGGTAATAGTGTTTAAAAATCCTAAGGTTGTATTTTTTCTCTAAAATTGTCTTTCTGAAAGTTATAAGAAGCAAAGTAAAACAATTAATGAATTTATTTAAACAAGTGAAGACCAAGTCTTTAAAATATTTTCTTGGATTTTCAAATTCTATTTGAGTTTTGTCTCTCTTAGAATTAAAAATGTCAGGCAAAGCGAGACCAGCTTGCTAGTAAATAAATACAATTTAAAAAATAGAGGCAGCTCACTGGTAAGTGCTGCTATTTGAGCTATTTTTAGAACAGGCCAGCGGGCTACTCATCTGGTCCTTACGGGCTACCTGGTGCCCGCGGGCACCGCGTTGGTGACCCCTGAGCTACAGTAACGACCAAAAAAAATGTGTTAATGTCATAAAGAAGATATTTGGGTTGCCAAATACTTTTGGCAATATAGAGTATGATGACTGGACAGCAAATTGAGAACTAAATACACAAACTAATTAGACAACAGAATACACATGGACTAGACCTGACCTGGGCAAATTAAGGCCTGGGGCCCATTAAGCTTTTCAGTCTGGCCCGCCGGACATTCCCAAATAATTTTTTAAAATCTTTAAGATGGAAAGTGTAGCTGCCATTATGATGTGCAGTGATGTCTTCAAACTACCGTAAGTCTTGAACTATACAAAGTATTTCAATGGTTGGAATCTGCGCTTTTGCATGAAATACTAGTTACTATGGTAATATAATTAGTTACTATGGTAATCTAATTAATTACTGTGGAAGTTGCCCTCGCGTGGGTTCCCCTGATCACGACAGATCCTCTTGTGAGTCCGGTAGTCAGGTTTGACAATTGTTTTATTCGTGCACACGCCACAACAGCCCACTGCTCTGCGACTTTTCAGTCCTTGTTTTGAGTCTTGTTTTGTCTCTCTCTCTCGCTCCCACTCTCACTCCAACTCCAACTCCAAAAACGTGTCTCGTGCCGGCTGCTGCTAATAAGGGCTTAGATAAGGGTGATTAGATAACAAGCCCCAGCTGGGCAATCTACTCACCTGCCGCTGGCTTCGAGGCCGGTCCTTAAACACCCTGCTCCGCGGCAGGCCCGCAGACCACGCCCCCCTCCACAGTTACTATGGTCATCGAATTAGTTACAATGGTCATCGAATTAGTTACTATGGTAATCAGTTAGTTACTATGGTAATCTAATTAGTTACTATGGTAATCTAATTAATTACTGTGGAAGTTGCCCTCGCGTGGGTTCCCCTGATCACGACAGATCCTCTTGTGAGTCCGGTAGTCAGGTTTGACCATTGTTTTATACGTGCACACGCCACGACAGCCCACTGCTCTGCGACTTTTCAGTCCTTGTTTTGAGTCTTGTTTTGTCTCTCTCTCTCGCTCCCACTCCCACTCCAACTCCAACTCCAACACGTGTCTCGTTCCGCCTGCTGCTAATAAGGGCTTAGATAAGGGTGATTAGATAACAAGCCCCAGCTGGGCAATCTACTCACCTGCCGCTGGCTTCGAGTCCGGTCCTTAAACACCCTGCTCCGCAGCAGGCCCGCAGACCACGCCCCCCTCCACAGTTACTATGGTCATCGAATTAGTTACAATGGTCATCGAATTAGTTACTATGGTAATCAGTTAGTTACTATGGTAATCTAATTAGTTACTATGACAATCTAATTAATTACTGTGGAAGTTGCCCTCGCGTGGGTTCCCCTGATCACGACAGATCCTCTTGTGAGTCCGGTAGTCAGGTTTGACCATTGTTTTATACGTGCACACGCCACGACAGCCCACTGCTCTGCGACTTTTCAGTCCTTGTTTTGAGTCTTGTTTTGTCTCTCTCTCTCGCTCCCACTCTCACTCCAACTCCAACTCCAACAACGTGTCTCGTTCCGGCTGCTGCTAATAAGGGCTTAGATAAGGGTGATTAGATAACAAGCCCCAGCTGGGCAATCTACTCACCTGCCGCTGGCTTCGAGTCCGGTCCTTAAACACCCTGCTCCGCGGCAGGCCCGCAGACCACGCCCCCCCTCCACAGTTACTATGGTCATCGAATTAGTTACAATGGTCATCGAATTAGTTACTATGGTAATCAGTTAGTTACTATGGTAATCTAATTAGTTACTATGGTAATCTAATTAATTACTGTGGAAGTTGCCCTCGCGTGGGTTCCCCTGATCACGACAGATCCTCTTGTGAGTCCGGTAGTCAGGTTTGACCATTGTTTTATTCGTGCACACGCTACGACAGCCCACTTTTCAGTCCTTGTTTTGAGTCTTGTTTTGTCTCTCTCTCTCGCTCCCACTCTCACTCCAACTCCAACTCCAACAACGTGTCTCGTTCCGGCTGCTGCTAATAAGGGCTTAGATAAGGGTGATTAGATAACAAGCCCCAGCTGGGCAATCTACTCACCTGCCGCTGGCTTCGAGGCCGGTCCTTACACACCCCGCTCCGCGGCAGGCCCGCAGACCACGCCCCCCTCCACAGTTACTATGGTCATCGAATTAGTTACAATGGTCATCGAATTAGTTACTATGGTAATCAGTTAGTTACTATGGTAATCTAAGTCACAGCAGCTTAGACGAGGCACCAAGCAGTGTGGGTGGGGAGCGTTTCCACAGAGTGTTTCCAGAGCCTGAAATGCGGGTGTCAGGGACAGACGTGGAAGGAGATTTGTACAACAAAGTTCTAAATCTTAGTGATTATCACATATATCAGATTGTAGGTGGGTTTTTTTTTAATATTTCGCTACATTTGTTGCATTTTTGTTGATTGTAAAATATGTGGATGAAGAGGGGGGTGACGTTCATATGTTGTCAATATTCAGTGTTTTATCCCTCATAGTTAATATTGTAAATCCCACATTCTTTATTTTCACGTACATTCTGGGTGTCTCATTCAGTAAAAAAAAATGTCCATTCCGTTTTATAAGGCGGTCTGTCATAACGTTTTTAGCATTCAATCAGACATTATTGTGAGGTTTCGTATCAGTGTTCCTAAAAATAGATATACCGGCCCCCAGACACAGTTTTTCCTCTCCATTTGGCCCCCCCGAGGCAAAATAATTGCCCAGGCATGGACTAGACGCGAGGAGAAGGAGAGAGGTGATTGGAGGAAACTAGGGTAAGGACACAGGTGCGACTCGTGACACAAAGGAGCACATGGGGAACAAAACACGGGACTTATGTTGCATTCCATGAACGGCGGAGTTGTGAGCGTTCAAGTTGCAATGTCGGAAATCAAGATGGCCACACTATCTTTGCCCTTGTCTGAATACAAACAACTTCTGCAACCTTCAAACACGGTGGATGGAGAGGAATCAGGCGTACATACCACGTGAAATAAATGCACTTTACACTACTGTGACGTTACCATATATGAACAATACATTGTAAATGGCTGATTTACTGTAACTAATCAGATGTGCAAATAACAGTTATTATTAGGGGTGTGGGAAAAAATCGATTCGAATTCGAATCGCGATTCTCACGTTGTGCGATTCAGAATCGATTCTCATTTTTAAAATATCGATTTATTTTTTAATTATTATTTATTAATTTTTTTTTTTTTTTTTAAATTAATCAATCCAACAAAACAATACACAGCAATACCATAACAATGCAATCCAATTTCAAAACCAAACCCGAGCCAGCAACACTCAGAACTGCAATAAACAGAGCAATTGAGAGGAGACACAAACACAACACAGAACAAAACCAAAATGAGTAAAACAAAAATGAATATTATCAACAACAGTATCAATATTAGTTACAATTTCAACATAGCAGTGATTAAAAATCCCTCATTGACATTATCATTAGACATTTATAAAAGTGGCTTACACTTGCATCGCATCTCATAAACTTGACAACACATTGTGTCCAATATTTTCACAATGATATAATAAGTCATATTTTGGTTCATTTAAAATAAGGTTTTTTATTTTTTTTTATTAACGTTTGTAATGATAATATCAATGAGTGATTTTTAATCACTGCTATGTTGAAATTGTTACTAATATTTATACTGTTGTTGATAATATTTTTTTCAGTTTGTGTGTCTTCAATTGCTCTCAATTGCTCTGTTTATTGCTATTCTGAATGTTGCTGGGTCGGGTTTGGTTTTGAAATTGTATTGCATCATTATGGTGTTGTTGTGTATTGTTTTCATAAAAAAAATAAAAAAATGAAATTTTTTTAATTTTTTAAAAAAATCGAGAATCATGTTGAATTGAAAAAAAAATATCGATTTTGAATCGAATCGTGACCCCAAGAATCGATTTTGAATCGAATCGTGGGACACCCAAAGATTCACAGCCCTAGTTATTATAGAAGCACAGATCATTGTCCACATCCAGAGCAGCCATCTTTGAAACCAACTCGGGGGTGGCGAGAATGCTCCGACTTTCCGACTTGGAAATCCGACCTCCGGGGAGTATCAGGTTCAAATCTATTAAACAGATAAAGAAGCAAGGAATCAAACAGAGACGGAATTAAATTTGGCTCAATGAGGAGAAACGCGTAGACCTGTACCCTCGCACAGTGTCCCACCACGAAAGATTGTACGCCTCCTCTTTTATTTGGACTTTCCCTGATTACATGGCAACAGCTGTTTCTAAAGGAAGGGGGGGTCGTAAACAGCCGTCGCCTTTGGTTACAAAACAGTTCAAAGAAAAGGTACCTAGAGGGGGGTCAGGTCCTGCTTCCTCTCCGCTTTGTAGATCTCAGGTCAAGACAAAATCCTGTGGATTACAATACATCAAAGAAACCGACACCTTCATGTCGCTTCCCATCCTACACAGTGGAGTTTTACAAGCCTTTTGATTGGTAAGATCAAAGACAGCTTTTGTCTGCTCGCCGGGAACTCATTGAAACATATAACTTAGATACAATTATTCTGACAGTGGGTCGTTCCGGTTGAAATCCCAACCAGGAACTCAGAAATTCCGACTTCCTAGTACAAATGGAACAGACCGTATGTCAATTTCCGGGACGTCTATGAATGGAGTAAATGAACACAAGGTCTTGGGGGTTGAGATAGACGCTCTACTGACTTGGAAACCACGTGTGAAAGCAGTGCAGTCTAAATTGGCTAAGGGTGTCTCCATTTTGTGGAAAATGCAGAAATTACTAAAGCAAAATTCACTAAGAACGATTTACTTAGCTCTTTTATTGCCACATTTGCAGCAAGTTTGGGGGCACACCTACAGGGACACCATTGAGCCGCTATTTAAGCTCCAGAAAAAGGCAATTAGAATTATACATTATGCCCCATATAGAGCTCATAGATAGATAGTACTTTAATGATTCCTTCAGGAGAGTTCCCTCAGGAAAATGAATCATACCAATGATCTGTTCATAATGGGTAATTGTCTTAAATACAATACAGTAGCCTTCAAGTTATGTTTATGGCCTCACAAAGTGCTCCACCCGCAAATACACAGAGTCTGTTTCCACTCAGAGATGGTCCGCATGAACTCAGGGGTGTCCTGAAATTCAAACATAGCATGGTAGATTCCACATTCAAGGCTCAAACGTTATCTATAGCGGGGGTGAAACTGTTAAAATTAAATTGTCTTCTAAGCCTAAGAGTGTTCAAACTTGCGGTAAAAAAATGTGTTGTTTGGAAACTATCAACAACATGACTAGTTGTTTGGACTATCTCAACTGTGGGACACAGGTGCAAAAGAAGTCACTGTGGAATAAGGGACATAACTCACCAGACAAGGCTTCAGAAGACAAAAGATACCCAGGCAAGATGGAGCTAATCTATACTTGTTCTGAAATTGTCGTGTATTCATCAAATCTGCTGTTGAAACTTGGACTATATAAGCAACATATATAACCAACATATATAACCAGCATATATAAGCAACATATATAACCAACATATATAACCAACATATATAACCAGCATATATAACCAACATGTATAACCAGCATATATAACCAACATATATAACCAGCATGTATAACCAACATATATAACCAACATATATAACCAACATATATAAACAACATATATAACAACATATATAACCAGCATATATAACCAACATATATAACCAGCATATATAACCAACATATATAAACAACATATATAACCAACATATATAACCAGCATATATAACCAACATATATAACCAACATATATAACCAACATATATAAACAACATATATAACCAACATATATAACCAACATATATAACCAACATATATAACCAACATATATAACCAGCATATATAACCAACATATATAAACAACATATATAACAACATATATAAACAACATATATAACCAACATATATAACCAACATATATAACCAGCATATATAACCAACATATATAACCAACATATATAACCAGCATATATAACCAACATATATAACCAACATATATAAACAACATATATAACAACATATATAACCAGCATGTATAATCAACATATATAACCAACATATATAACCAGCATATATAACCAGCATATATAACCAACATATATAACCAACATATATAACCAACATATATAACCAACATATATAACCAACATATATAAACAACATATATAACAACATGTATAATCAACATATATAACCAACATGTATAACCAGCATATATAACCAGCATATATAACCAACATATATAACCAGCATATATAACCAACATATATAACCAACATATATAACCAACATATATAACCAACATATATAACCAACATATATAACCAACATATATAACCAACATATATAAACAACATATATAACCAACATATATAACCAACATATATAACAACATATATAACCAGCATATATAACCAGCATATATAACCAACATATATAAACAACATATATAACAACATATATAACCAGCATATATAACCAACATATATAACCAGCATATATAACCAACATATATAACCAACATATATAACCAGCATATATAACCAACATATATAAGCAACATATATAACCAGCATATATAACCAGCATATATAAGCAACATATATAACCAGCATATATAACCAGCATATATAAGCAACATATATAACCAGCATGTATAATCAACATATATAACCAACATATATAACCAACATATATAACCAACATATATAACCAACATATACAACAACATATATAACCAACATATATAACCAACATATATAACAACATATATAACAACATATATAACCAACATACATAACCAGCATATATAACCAGCATATATAACCAACATATATAACCAGCATATATAACCAACATATATAACCAACATATATAACCAGCATATATAACCAACATATATAAGCAACATATATAACCAGCATATATAACCAGCATATATAAGCAACATATATAACCAGCATATATAACCAGCATATATAAGCAACATATATAACCAGCATGTATAATCAACATATATAACCAACATATATAACCAACATATATAACCAACATATATAACCAACATATATAACAACATATATAACCAACATATATAACCAACATATATAACAACATATATAACAACATATATAACCAACATACATAACCAGCATATATAACCAGCATATATAACCAACATATATAACCAGCATATATAACCAACATATATAACCAACATATATAACAACATATATAACCAACATATATAACCAACATATATAACCAACATATATAACAACATATATAACCAACATACATAACCAGCATATATAACCAGCATATATAACCAGCATATATAACCAACATACATAACCAGCATATATAACCAACATATAACACCAACATATATAACCAACATATATAACAACATATATAACCAACATACATAACCAGCATATATAACCAGCATATATAACCAACATATATAACCAACACATATAACAACATATATAATCAACATATATAACCAGCATATATAACCAGCATATATAACCAACATATATAACCAGCATATATAACCAACATATATAACCAACATATATAACCAGCATATATAACCAGCATATATAACCAACATATATAACCAACATATATAACCAACATATATAACCAGCATATATAACCAGCATATATAACCAACATATATAACCAACATATATAACCAGCATATATAACAACATATATAAACAACATATATAACAACATATATAACCAACATATATAACCAACATATATAAACAACATATATAACAACATATATAACAACATATATAACCAACATATATAACCAACATATATAACAACATATATAACAACATATATAACCAACATATATAACCAACATATATAACCAACATATATAACCAGCATATATAACAACATATATAAACAACATATATAACCAACATATATAACCAGCATATATAACCAACATATATAACCAACATATATAACCAACATATATAACCAGCATATATAACAACATATATAACCAACATATATAACCAGCATATATAACCAACATATATAACCAACATATATAACCAGCATATATAACCAACATATATAACCAACATATATAACCAACATATATAACCAGCATATATAACAACATATATAAACAACATATATAACCAACATATATAACCAGCATATATAACCAACATATATAACCAACATATATAACCAACATATATAACCAGCATATATAACCAACATATATAACCAACATATATAACCAGCATATATAACAACATATATAAACAACATATATAACAACATATATAACCAACATATATAACCAACATATATAAACAACATATATAACAACATATATAACAACATATATAACCAACATGTATAACCAACATATATAACCAACATATATAACCAGCATATATAACAACATATATAAACAACATATATAACCAACATATATAACCAACATATATAACCAACATATATAACCAACATATATAACCAACATATATAACAACATATATAACCAACATATATAACCAACATATATAACCAACATATATAACCAACATATATAACCAACATATATAACCAGCATATATAACCAGCATATATAACCAACATATATAACCAACATATATAACCAACATATATAACCAGCATATATAACCAACATATATAACCAGCATATATAACCAGCATATATAACAACATATATAACAACATATATAACCAACATATATAACCAGCATATATAACCAACATATATAACCAGTATATATAACCAACATATATAACCAACATATATAACCAGCTCACAGAGCACCCGACTTCTATGGCCCCTCCTATGGGTGATGAGCCCATTGGAGGGGGTACTTACGGTGCCTCTTTAGGCTGTGCCCAGCTGGCCCCAAGGGGTCGCCATCGAGCCTCACCTCCAGGCCTGGCTCCAGAAGGGAGCCCCGTTGACCCCCGTCCGACCTAGGGAAACCTCGGTCCTGGATATCGTGTAATTATAGCAGTTTTCAAGCTGCTCTTCGTCTGGCCCTTCACCCAAGACCTGTTCGTCATGGCACAGAGGCCCCGGACAACATGGCTCCGAGGCTCTTTGGGACACGCTAACTCCTCCACCACAATAAGGAGGTATTTTACACAATAGTTTTTTGTTCTCCCGGTAATAAAAATATGTCCTATGGGACAAAGCGCGTCCCTTGACACCTCAATACAACCTACATAGGGGCCCTAATGATACGTTAGTATTAGTACACCTGCGTGAGCTAGTAACACTCGGCTCACATTTGAACAGCCACATCATGCTAAGCTAGCATACTCACTGGAATAAAACCAAATAACTTCAGCTCCCACTTCTCTTCTTTACGAATGTAGCAAAGGCCAAAAGACGAGAAATTGCCATTAAGTTTGAGCAATGTCTCCTGAGGCACTCGGTGAGTAAAGCAGACCATTTGCAGAATGTACGACCCAAACAGTGTGTGTTTGTGTTTGTGTACGTGTGTGTACATCTTCACTCATGTATGTTGGCATTACCCACACATTCCCATAAGCACTCTGCGTTTCATGAGCTGTTGTTTACTGTTCACTTTGCCTCTAAATCTCTTTGTGCCGCCATCTGTCTTCCACTATGGTGTCCCTTTTACGTGATGAGCTTCCAACCAGCTCAGCATAATCATTTCTACAACTCTTGGTTTTTTTTGTGATAGTGATTGATCAAAAGTATACATACAGCAATGTTAATATTTGCTTACATGTCCCTTGGCAAGTTTACCTGCAGTAAGGCGCTTTTGGTAGCCATCCACAAGCTTCTGCTGGAATTTTTGACCACTCCTTGTTATGGTTTAACAGAGGGGAGATGACGGCACAGACACCAGGGGGCAGTAATGTTCAATGATTTATTATAAATATCATCAATGTATATATATATATATATATATATATATATATATATATATATATATATAATAATAATAAGCAATACTAACTAACTATACTTAAAGGCCTACTGAAAGCCACTACTACCGACCACGCAGTCTGATAGTTTATATATCAATGATGAAATCTTAACATTGCAACACATGCCAATACATGCCAATAACTTATAAAGTGACATTTAAAATTTCCCGGGAAATATCCGGCTGAAACGTCGCGGTATGATGACGTATGCGTGTGACGAAGTCAGTTTAATGGAAGTTATGGTACCCCGTAGAATCCTATACAAAAAGCTCTGTTTTCATTTCATAATTCCACAGTATTCTGGACATCTTTTGCAATTTGTTTAATGAACAATGAAGGCTGCAAAGAAGACAGTTGTAGGTGGGATCAGTGTATTAGCAGCGGACTACAGCAACACAACCAGGAGGACTTTGTTGGAGAGCAGACGCGCTAGCCGCCGACCTCACCTTGACTTCCTATGTCTCCGGGCCGCCAAACGCATCGGGTGAAGTCCTTCGTCCTTCCGTCGATCGCTGGAACGCAGGTGAGCACGGGTGTTGATGAGCAGATGAGGGCTGGCTGGCGTAGGTGGAGAGCTAATGTTTTTAGCATAGCTCTGTGCGGTCCGGTTGCTAAGTTGCTAAGTTAGCTTCAATGGCGTCGTTAGCACAGCATTGTTAACCTTCGCCAGCCTGGAAAGCATTAACCGTGTATTTACATGTCCACGGTTTAATAGTATTGTTGATTTTCTATCTATCCTTCCAGTTAGGGGTTTATTTATTTTGTTTCTATATGCAGTTAAAGCACGATGCTATCACGTTAGCTCGTAGCTAAAGCATTTCGCCGATGTATTGTCGTGGAGATAAAAGTCACTGTGAATGTCCATTTCGCGTTCTCGACTCTCATTTTCAAGAGGATATAGTATCCGAGGTGGTTTAAAATACAAATCCGTGATCCACAATAGAAAAAGGAGAGAGTGTGGAATCCAATGAGCCAGCTTGTACCTAAGTTACGGTCAGAGCGAAAAAAAATGTGTATTTCACTGCATTCTAGTCCATCACTGTAACGTTCCTCGTCCACGAATCTTTCATCCTCGCTCAAATTAATGGGGTAATCATCTGAATCGCTCTAGCTGCGTTGAAAACAATAGGAAAATATGAGGGAGTGAACAACTAACAACGTCACGCTACTTCCGGTAGGGGCAAGGTTTTTTTTTTATCAGAGACCAAAAGTTGCGAACTTTATCGACGTTGTTCTTTACTAAATCCTTTCAGCAAAAATATGGCAATATCGCAAAATGATCAAGTATGACACATAGAATGGATCTGCTATCCCCGTTTAAATAAAAAAAATTCATTTCAGTAGGCCTTTAAACTAAGGCAGGGGTCACCAACCTTTTTGAAACCAAGAGCTACTTCTTGGGTAGTGATTAATGCGAGGGGCTACCAGTTTGATACACACTTAAATAAATTGACAGAAGTAGCCAATTTGCTCAATTTACCTTTAACTCTGTGTTATTATTAATGATATTTATATTTGTGGAAACACTGATCATCTTAATGATTTCTCACAACAAATATATATAGAAACAGATAAATATCAATATGCAACACTTTATTTTTATATTTTCTCTAAGTGCACATTTTTCAAATTGAACATTTTCAAATGATCACTTCTAAGACAGTCTTGTGAAATCACAATATCCCATTTTAACTAGCTAGCCACTAACATTTTTGAACAAATCATGAATGACTTTGCACCATGTTTGTACAAATAATAACTCATGTAAAATACAAAAGTCAACTCTCAAATTTTTAAATAAATCATGTCACACTTTGAACTGGACACCAAATCTGTTATCTGTTTCTTTGTCAGTTAGTGAAGACCAAGTCTTTAAAATATTTTCTTGGATTTTAAAATTCTATTTGAGTTTTGTCTCTCTTAGAATTAAAAATGTCTAGCAAAGCCAGACCGGCTTGCTAGTAAATAAATAACATTTAAAAAATAGAGGCAGCTCACTGGTAAGTGCTGCTATTTGAGCTATTTTTAGAAGCTACTCATCTGGTCCTTAAGGGCTACCTGGTGCCCGCGGGCACCGCATTGGCGACCCCTGAACTAAGGAATGGAGTGTGTGACCAAAATCCAAGAGTGTGGTGTTAAACTATGTGTGTAATTAACTGTTGTGTTTTACCGTGATGTTGGATGAGGAGGCAGACAAATCCGAAAGGGGGCTATGCGAAAGGGGTCCGTGATCCAAGTGAGGTCCGTGGGGCAGAGAGAGAAGCGACAAGGTCCGTGTCCAGGCGGGGGGTCGAGGATCGAGGGAGGCAGTCGAGATCCAGGGCAACGGAAGGAACACACTGCAGGCACAAGGGAGAAGACAGGGGACAAGTCAAGCCACGGAGAGGAGACTCAGACAAACTTTAATGATCCACAAGGGAAATTGTTCACGAGACACGGAGAGAGCATAAAGCTTGTCGCTTACGGTTCACCGTCGAGAAACTAAGTTCCCGCCTGGATCCTTGGGTCCACTGGTCCTTTATACAGCTCCCTCTCATCAGGTCCAGGTACGCTGATTGCTGTGGGTGCGTCCCGAGGCGCGGCAAGCAGAGCGCAAAGACCGTGACACTCCTCTTGACAAAATTGGTGCAGCTCAGCTCAATTTGTTGGTTTTCTGACATGGACTTGTTTCTTCAGCATTGTCCACACGCCTCCCCAAAGTCAGGACTTTGGGAAGGCCTTTCTATAGCCTTAATTCTAGCCTGATTTAGCCATTCCTTTACCACTTTTTACGTGTGTTTGAGGTCAAACGAGTAGGACGATCCTCCTGGTAGGGGTGTATCCCTTTATGGAGGATGCCTGTGCGTGACTTTGTTTTACGTGGGGAGACTGGTGCACAGACATTCACCACACGATCCTTGACAGACTCGGGTCAGGGTCCAGCGGCATGGAGTCCAAGACGACTGGGGACCCTTTTCCGCTGCAGCCTTCTTCCGCCATCCCAGTCGTTGTGGTAGTTCTCAAATCTACCGTCTTCCGCTTGCTCCGCCGTTGAGGTCTTCACCGTATCCCCGGCTAGAGGGCAGTCAAGTACTAGGCCTTTGCCAAGAGCCACCTGGGGTAACTGTAGTAAAAGGGTTAACCTCCTAGTGCCCCAAGACCCCATAGAGGAGCCTCCACTGCCGGATGCACTTTAACGTCATGCCCACCACCATGCTTGATGGTAGGTATGGTGTTCCTGGGATTAAAGGCCTCACCTTTTCTCCTCCAAACATATTGCTGGGTATTGTGGCCAAACAGCTCATTTTTTGTTTCATCTGACCACAGAACTTTCCTCCAGAAGGTCTTATTTGCTTATCTGCCTGCTCAGTGGCCTAGTGGTTAGAGTGTCCGCCCTGAGATGGGTAGGTCGTGAGTTCAAACCCCGGCCGAGTCATACCAAAGACTATAAAAATGGGAGCCATTACCTCCCTGCTTGGCACTCAGCATCAAGGGTTGGAATTGGGGGTTAAATCACTAAAATGATTCCCGAGCGTGGCCACCGCTGCTGCTCACTGCTCCCCTCACCTCCCAGGGGGTGAACAAGGGGATGGGTCCAATGCAGAGGGTAATTTCACCACACC
>NC_084736.1:6201943-6229443 GCF_033978785.1 Entelurus aequoreus | reverse complement strand
TTTGGGTGAACATCCAACATGGTGCACCCGGGTCACGTGGGTCCGCCCGCGCCCGAGGTTGTAGACCAAGGTCACTTAGCAACTCTGCACTTTGCCCCCCGTGTTGTGTCGCTACCAATTCATCACTGCGGCCCTGACCACCACACGTTTATGTGACATGTACTATGCTATGAAGGAGGGGCGTTCACAAAGGGGATAAAAAAGATGGATGGTTCGGTTGTTGACCCTTCTGGATGAAATACTAGTAGGGCTTCGAGTTATAGTTCATACTAGGGATGGGGAACTTTCACATTTGAATCGATACCATATCAATTACAGGTAGGCGGTAATCAATACTGTTATCAATTGTCGGTACTTTTGTATTAATAAATGTTATTTGGTAGTTGTTAATAATTAAGCTGATTATGATAACTCTGCTACCTTTCTGTCTTGCCTCTGGGTGAGGGCGGTCGCATTTTCTTCCACTCCCTTCTTCTCCCTGCTTGCTCTCTTTGTTTTGTCTTGTCTACACTTTTTTTGAAGCCTCTTTCTGGAACCGTGATGGCGGGGCACCTGCTGATTGGGCTGGGCATTGCTCTGGTGTATCGTCAAATTCGTAAGACGATGGCAGCCACTTAAGGAGCCCAAAGGCTGTTCGTCGCAATGGACGGACTAGGCCGGGCTGTGGGATCACCGTCCGGGGCGATTTCTGAACTGAATCACAAGATGGATCACATCATGGAAAAGCTGGTTGAAAGGGAAATTGGATGTGAGGGCCAGCATGGACGAATAGAACAGACAAGCCATTGTAATGTCTGTCGTACAGTACGCAGAGAGCTTCATGGAATGGGTTTCCATGGCCGGGCAGCTGCATCTAAGCCATACATCACCAAGTCCAATGCAAAGCGTGGGATGCAGTGGTGTAAAGCACGTCGCCACTGGACTCTAGAGCAGTGGAGACGCCTTCTCCGGACTGAAGAATCACACTTTTCCATCTGGCAATCTGATGGACCAGTCTGGGTTTGGAGGTTTCCAGGAGAACGCTACATTTCGGACCGAGTGTGAAATTTGGTGGAGGAGGAATTATGGTGGGGGTTGTTTTTTTCCAGGAGTTGGGCTTGGCCCCTTAGTTCCAGTGAAAGGAACATTGAATGCTCCAGGATACCAAAACATTTTTGGACAATTCCATGCTCCCAACCTTGTGGGAACAGTTTGGAGCGGGCCCCTTCCTCTTCCAACATGACCGTGCACCAGTGCACAAAGCAAGGTCCATGACAGAGTCTGGTGTGGATTAACTTGACTGGCCTGCACAGAGTCCTGACCTGAACTCCGATAGAATTAGAACGGAGACTGAGAGCCAGTGTGTGATCTCACCAAGAATGGTGGAAAATTCCTATAAACACACTCGGCAACATTGTGGACAGCCCTCCCAGAAGAGTTGAAGCTGTAATAGCTGCAAAAGGTGTCATATTGAAGCCTATGGGTTAGGAATGGGATGGCACTTCAAGTTCATATGTGAGTCAAGGCAGGCAATACAGTGTATTTAGAAAGTCAAAAACATGTTTTTCATGCTCTTGCTATAAATATTTTTGATTTATTCTGAATGATTCATACTTGGCTGTCACGCTTGTGTCAGCGGTAGTTGTCGTGATGTCGTGATGCAACTAGAATGCACTCATGCAGCTTGCAGGTCAAATAATATTTAACAACACCAGTAGTCAAACTCTGAACGTGCACGTAAAGCAAAACAGTAGTGCGGTCAGGAGCGCACAAAAAGACCACACGGAAACTCAAATGTGAGGCTGGCTTAAACAGGCTGTTGATCACCGAGTCCACTCAGGCGGAACTAACAGCGCTTTGAGGTAGGAGTCAAGTCACTTCAAGAAGGACAAACTAAAACAGGACATAAGAGCGCTGCACCAGAACTAAATCCTCCAACACAGGAATATGCCAACAAACTAGGGTTGTACGGTATTAGTATAGTACCGTGATACCGTCTCTGAAACGTACCGGTCCCGCACACCCCCCCACCCCCCCGCGCCCACGTCGAAGTCCCGTCGTGACATTGCTGTTTTTTACGAGCAGAGGAGCATGTTCGGCAGCGCACGCACACAGAGTACTTACAAGCAGACACAGTGTGTAGACAGAAAAGGGAGAACGGACGCATTTTGGCGTGTGACCTGTATGGCTGTTGACCAAGTATGCCTCGCATTCACTTGTGTGTGTGAAAAGCCGTAGATAATATGTGACTGGGCCGGCAGTCTATTTATTGGCGCTCTGTACTTCTCCCTACGTCCGTGTACACAGAGGCGTTTTAAGAAGTCATACATTTTACTTTTTGAAACCGATACCGATAATTTCCGATATTACATTTTAAAGCATTTATCGGCATCGACATCCCTAGTTACAACACTACAACAAACTCCAAAAAAGGGCTAAATGAGGGACCTCTTTTAAGGCAGAATTTCAAATATAGTTCTTGTTTTGCATGAAATAAAAAAAGTGGCTGGTTGGGAGAAGCTTTTTTTAAAAATTTTTTTATGATCAATACTGTTGAGGGAAATCAAAGTGGAGGTGCATACCACCAAACTACCACATTTTTAATTCCTTTTTATTAGAGATGTCCGATAATTATCGGACGATATATGCGTTAAAATGTAATATCGAAAATTATCGGTATTGGTTTTTTTATTATCGGTATCGGGTTTTTTTTTTTTTTGGTTTTTTTTTGTTTTTTTTAAATTAAATTAACATAAAAAAACACAAGATACACTTACAATTAGTGCACCAACCCCAAAAACCTCCCTCCCCCATTTACACTCATGTTATTAATATTCTGGTTCCTACATTATATATCAATATATATCAATACAGTCTGCAAGGGATACAGTCCGTAAGCACACATGATTGTGCGTGCTGCTGCTCCACTAATAGTACTAACCTTTAACAGTTAATTTTACTCATTTTCATTCATTACTAGTTTCTATGTAACTGTTTTTATATTGTTTTACTTTCTTTTTTATTCAAGAAAATGTTTTTAATTTATTTATCTTATTTTACTAATTTTTTTAAAAAGTACCTTATCTTCACCATACCTGGTTGTCCAAATTAGGCATAATAATGTGTTAATTCCACGACTGTATATATCGGTTGATATCTGTATCGGTTGATATCGGTATCTGTAATTAAAGAGTTGGACAATATCGGAATATCGGATATCGGCAAAAAGCCATTATCGGACATCCCTACTTTTTATATAAAACACAGATCCAACTATTACTACGGCTGATAGACAGTGAGAGCATTATTGATTATCATCAATGGCTCGGCAATATGATTGATTTTCTGATGACACATGTGTGTGTGTGTGGTGGCCCGTCTAGTGTGTGTAGGCACACTCATGCGTGGGTCGTGCGTGCGTCACACTGCACAATGTTGGAGAACACAACCCCGCAGCACAAAAATGCATCTTTGTGTTATCCTAAAATAGTCCCAAACACCCCCGAAAAAAACTACATAATGAGCGGAGGCAGTGAGTCAGAATGTGACATATGGTATTTTCTATGACATCATCTTTACTAACACCGCCTGCTCGGCAGTGAAGCCCTGCCAGCGAGTGGATCACATGGCCTCCGGTCTGCTCTTGGTCACAACACAATACACACACACTGGTCATTAAAATACTTTTTGCAACATTTGCCCTTTTTAACCTTGTGAGGAATCAGACTTATCACTGGCCGCAACATTTGAAGCACGGGCACACTTTTTACTCTGTTTAAATTGTTCATAATCAAAACATATTTTAATAGTTATTCCTGCAATAAATTGAAGTTTCGGGTGTTGGCTTAAAATGTTAATTCCTCTCATTTTCCTACTCACGGCAACAGCGAGGTCATTAATAGTGATACATGTCTGAAAAAAAAATGTGTATATATATATATATATTTTTAGACATGTATCTCGTGCGCACGAGATACATGTCTAAAAAATTATTTTTTTTAAATAAAATAAAAAATTTCCCCCATTTACAAAAAAATTTAAACAAATTTATATATATATTTTTTTTAGACATGTATCTCGTAGGAGAAACTTTCTTGTGTGCAAGAGAAACTTTTATAAAGTTATATAAAAAAAAAAATATATATAATTTTTTATTTTTTTTATTTTTTTTTAGACATGTAAGAGAAACTTTCTCCTACAAGATACATGTCTAAAAAAATTGTTATATATATATATATATATATATATATATATATATATATATATATATATATATATATATATATATATATATATATATATATATATATATATATATATATATATATATATATATATATATATATATATATATTTTTAGACATGTATCTCGTGCGCACGAGATACATGTCTAAAAAAAATGTAAAAAAAAATAATTAAAATTTCCCCCATTTACAAAAAAATTAAAAAAATTATATATACATATTTTTTTAGACATGTATCTCGTAGGAGAAACGTTCTCGTGTGCACGAGAAACTTTTATAAAGTTATAAAAAAAAGAATAATAATAATAATTTTTAAAAAAATTTTTTTTTTTAGACATGTAAGAGAAACTTTCTCCTACAAGAAACATGTCTAAAAAAAATTGTTATATATATATATATATATATATATATTTTTTTTAGACATGTATCTCGTGCGCACGAGATACATGTCTAAAAAAAAAAAAAAAAAAAAAAATGTCCCCATTTACAAAAAAATTAAAAACATTATATATATATATATATATATATATTTTTTTTTTTAGACATGTATCTCGTAGGAGAAACTTTCTCGTGTGCACGAGAAACTTTTATAAAGTTATAAAAAAAAAAAAATTCTAATTTTTATTTATTTATTTATTTTTTTAGACATGTACAGTATCTCGTGCGCACGAGATACATGTCTAAAAAAAATAAAAAAAATAAAAAAAATTTCCCCCATTTACAAAAAAATTAAAAACATTTTATATATATATTTTTTAGACATGTATCTCGTAGGAGAAACTTTATCGTGTGCACGAGAAACTTTTATAAAGTTATAAAAAAAAATAAAAAAAATTATAATTTAAATGTTTTAATTTTTTTTTAGACATGTATCTCGTGCCCAAGAGAAACTTTCTCCTACAAGATACATGTCTAAAAAATGTGTTTATATATATATATATATATATATATATATATATATATATATATATATATATATATATATATATATATATATATATATATATATATATATATATATATATATATATATATATATATATATATATTGTTTTAGACATGTATCTCGTGCGCACGAGATACATGTCTAAAAAAAAAAAAAAAAAAAAAAATTTCCCCCATTTACAAAAAAATTTAAAAAATTATATATATATTTTTTTTAGACATGTATCTCATAGGAGAAACTTTCTCGTGTGCACGAGAAACTTTCTCGTGTGCACGAGAAACTTTTATAAAGTTATAAAAAATAAAAAAAAATTATAATTTTTATTTTTTTATTTGTTTTTAGACATGTATCTCGTGCGCACGAGATACATGTCTAAAAAAAAAAAATTAAAATTTTTTTTTTTTTTCCCCTATTTACAAAAAAATTAAAAAAATTATATATATATATTTTTTAGACATGTATCTCGTAGGAGAAACTTTCTCGTGTGCACGAGAAACTTTTATAAAGTTATAAAAAAATTCAAAAAAATTATAATTTTTTTTTTTTTTTTTTTTTTAGACATGTATCTCGTGCGCAAGAGAAACTTTCTCCTACAAAATACATGTCTAAAAAATGTGTTTATATATACATATATATATATATATATATATATTTTGTTTCAGATGAGATACATGTCTAAAAAAAAAATAAATAAAAAATTACCAATTGTTTTAATTAATTTTTTTATAACTTTATAATAAGTTTCTCGTGCGCACGAGATACATGTCTAAAAAAAAAAAAAAAAAAAAAAAAAATGTTCCCCATTTACAAAAAAATTAAAACAATTATATATATATATATTTTTTAGACATGTATCTCGTAGGAGAAACTTTCTCGTGTGCACGAGAAACTTTTATAAAGTCATAAATTTTTTTTTTTAAATTATAATTTTTATTTTATTTTTTTTTTTAGACATGTATCTCGTGCGCAAGAGAAACTTTCTCCTACAAGATACATGTCTAAAAAATGTTTTATATACATATATATATATTGTTTCAGACGAGATACATGTCTAAAAAAATAAAAATAAAAAAATTACCAATTTTTTAAATTAATTTTTTTATAACTTTATAATAAGTTTCTCGTGCGCACGAGATACATGTCTAAAAATAAAATAAAATTTAAAAAAATTATAACAAATTTTTTCCCCTCATGTCCCTTTAGGGGCTCCGTAGGAATTTGATGCCTGCAACGTGTTTCAAAAAAGCTGGCACAAGTGGCAAAGAAGACTGAGAAAGTTGAGGAATGCTTATTTGGAACAATCCCACAGGTGAACAGGCTAATTGGGAACAGGTGGGTGCCATGATTGGGTGTAAAAGCAGCTTCCATGAAATGCTCAGTCGTTCACAAACAAGGATGGGGTGAGGGTCACCACTTTGTCAACAAATGCCTGAGCAAATTGTTTAAGAACAACATTTCTCAACCAGCTACTGCAAGGAATTTAGGGATTTCACCATCTACGCTCCGTAATATCATCAAAAGGTTCAGAGAATCTGGAGACATCACTGCACGTAAGCCATGATATTACGCACCTTCGATCCCTCAGGCGGTACTGCATCAAAAAGCCACATCAGTGTGTAAAGGATATCACCACATGGGCTCAGGAACACTTCAGAAAACAAACACTGTCAGTAACTGTGGTTGGTCGCTACATCTGTAAGTGTGAGTTCTAAAACTCGACTATGCAAAGCCAAAGCCATTTATCAACAACACCCAGAAATATAAGTAATTAATAATTCCGCTGGTAATCACAATGTTAAAAATAACGTTCAAAATATAAAACATTCTCATGCATTTTAACCCATCCATCCGTTATTCTACCGCACCTGTTCAAGAAGTTTCATTAATGGTAAGAAGTATTTTTGTATTTTATTTTAGTATTTTTCATGATGCTTTAGTATCGTTTGACCCATCACAAGTGATTACTTACCTTGTTTCTATAGGTACCATGATCCAATATCAGCAAAAAAAAAGGGATGATATAGATTTGCATCTAAAATATCCAATATAGCAAGCAGTCCTGCAGCATGTTTACTTGTGTGTGATACCATGTGCGATACACACAGCGTGTTTACTTGAGTGTGATACCATGTGCGATACATGCAGCATGTTTACTTGTGTGTGATACCATGTGCGATACAAGCAGTCCTGCAGCGTGTTTACTCGTGTGTGTGATACCATGTGCGATACATGCAGCATGTTTACTCGTGTGCGATACCATGTGCGATACAAGCAGTCCTGCAGCTTATTTACTTGTGTGTGATACCATGTGGGATACAAGCAGCCCTGCAGCGTGTGTTTACTCGTGTGTGATACCATTAGGCGATACAAGCAGCCGTGCAGCGTGTTTACTCGTGTGTGATACCATGTACGATACAAGCGGTCCTGCAGCGTATTTACTCGTGTGTGATACCATGAGGTGATACAACCAGCCTTGCAGCGTGTTTACACGTGTGTGATACCATGAGGCGATACAAGCAGCCGTGCAGCGTGTTTACTTGTGTGTGATACCATGTGCGATACACGCAGCCCTGCAGCGTGTTTACTCGTGTGCGATACCTTGTGCGATACAAGCAGTCCTGCAGCGTGTTTACTTGTGTGCGATACCATGTGCGATACAAGCAGCCCTGCAGCGTGTTTACTTGTGTGTGATACCATGTGCGATACAATCAGCGTGTTTACTTGTGTGTGATACCATGTGTGATACAAGCATCCCTGCAGCGTGTTTACTCGTGTGTGATACCATGTGCGATACAAGTAGGCCTGCAGCGTGTTTACTCATGTGTGATACCATGAGGCGATAAAAGCAGCCCTGCAACGTGTTTACCCGTGTGTGATACCATGTGCGATGCAAGCAGCCCTGCAGCATATTTACTCGTGTATGATACCATGAGGCGATACAAGCAGTCCTGCAGCGTGTTTACTCGTGTGTGATACCATGTGCGATACAAGCAGCCCTGCAGCGTGTTTACTTTTGTTTACTTGTGTGTGATACCATGTGCGATACACGCAGTCCTGCAGTGTGTTTACTCGTGTGTGATACCATGTGTGATACAAGCAGTCCTGCAGCGTGTTTACTCGTGTGTGATACCATGAGGCGATACAAGCAGTCCTGCAGCGTGTTTACTCATGTGTGATACCATGTGCGATACAAGCAGCCCTGCAGCGTGTTTACTTTTGTTTACTTGTGTGTGATACCATGTGCGATACAAGCAGTCCTGCAGCGTGTTTACTCGTGTGTGGTACCATGTGCGATACAAGCAGTCCTGCAGCCTGTTTACTCATGTATGATACGATGAGGCGACACAAGCAGTCCTGCAGCGTGTTTACTTGTGTGTGGTACCATGTGCGATACAAGCAGCCCTGCAGCGTGTTTACTTTTGTTTACTTGTGTGTGATACCATGTGCGATACACGCAGTCCTGCAGTGTGTTTACTCGTGTGTGATACCATGTGTGATACAAGCAGTCCTGCAGCGTGTTTACTCGTGTGTGATACCATGAGGCGATACAAGCAGTCCTGCAGCGTGTTTACTCATGTGTGATACCATGTGCGATACAAGCAGCCCTGCAGCGTGTTTACTTTTGTTTACTTGTGTGTGATACCATGTGCGATACAAGCAGTCCTGCAGCGTGTTTACTCGTGTGTGGTACCATGTGCGATACAAGCAGTCCTGCAGCGTGTTTACTCATGTATGATACTATGAGGCGATACAAGCAGTCCTGCAGCGTGTTTACTTGTGTGTGATACCATGTGCGATACAAGCAGCCCTGCAGCGTGTTTACTTTTGTTTACTTGTGTGTGATACCATGTGTGATACAAGCAGCCCTGCAGCGTGTTTACTCGGGTGCGATACAAGCAGTTCTGCAGCGTGTTTACTCGTGTGTGATACCATGTGGGATACTAGCAGTCCTGCAGCGTGTTTACTCATGTGTGATACCATGAGGCGATACAAGCAGTCCTGCAGCGTGTTTACTCGTGTATGATACCATGAGGCGATACAAGCAGTCCTGCAGCGTGTTTTACTCGTTTGTGATACCATGTGCGATACAAGCAGCCCTGCAACGTGTTTACTCGTGTGTGATACCATGTGCGATACAAGCAGCCGTGCAGCGTGTTTACTTGTGTGCGATACCATGTGCAATACACGCAGCCCTGCAGCGTGTTTACTCGTGTGTGATACCATGTGCGATACAAGCAGCCGTGCAGCGTGTTTACTTGTGTGCGATACCATGTGCAATACACGCAGCCCTGCAGCGTGTTTACTCGTTTGTGATACCATGTGCAATACAAGCAGTCTTGCAGCGTGTTTACTCGTGTGTGGTACCATGTGTGATACAAGCAGCCCTGCGGCATGTTTACTCGTGTGTGATATCATGTGCAATACAAGCAGTCTTGCAGCGTGTTTACTCGTGTGTGGTACCATGTGCGATACAAGCAGCCCTGCGGCATGTTTACTCGTGTGTGATACCATGTGCAATACAAGCAGTCTTGCAGCGTGTTTACTCGTGTGTGGTACCATGTGCGATGCAAGCAGCCCTGCGGCATGTTTACTCGTGTGTGATACCATGTGCGATACAAGCAGCCCTGCGGTGTGTTTACTTGTGTGCGATACCATGTGCGATACAAGCAGTCCTGCAACATGTTTACTTGTGTGTTATACCATGTGTGATACAAGCAGCCCTGCAGCGCGTTTACTCGTGTGTGATACCATGTGCGATACAAGGAGCCCTGCAACGTGTTTAATTGTGTGCGATACCATGTGCAATACACGCAGCCCTGCAGCATGTTTACTTGTTCGTGATACCATGTGCGATACAAGCAGTTTCCATTTTGATGGGACTTTGAAGGAAAACACATTTTGTTATTCCATCCATCCATCCATTTTCTACTGCTTGTCCCTTTCGGGGTGGCAGGGGGGGGGAGGGGGGGTGCCGGAGCCTATCTCAGCTGCACACGGGCGGATCGGTCTGATGTAAAACAATTGAGATGGTCTCTCAAAGGGAAGTCCATCAAAGTCCTGAAGGATCCAAGGCTAATGACACAGTGTTGTGATGAAGGCCGCTATGAAGAGTGGCTTTCTGAACATTAGGTCAGTGTTTGATTCCCCAAAGGAAGGCCGTGTTTTTGGAGTCTCTTCTAGTGTGTGGCTCAGGGACATGCATGAGCACAAACAGGCCTTGGCACGGCGGCGGCCCGAGCCATGCCAGGGGACATTATTTGGCAGCTGTCAGCTCTAATAGGAATACAGCAGGGTGGGAGACAGATCCAGGCTCCGTACCAAGCCTACGAGGGTGCACTATTTGGCAGCCTCCGCACAATTGTGTGTCTGACGTGTGTGCGGACGTCAAATTGTGAGTGCATCTGAGATGTGTAGTGTGACTGTAGGTCTTCATTTAGCCCACTTCGGGTGAATTGACCCTATATAGTGTTTGCTATAGTGGGCAGGGAACCTATGGCTCTTTTGATGGCTGTCAGATAAATTTAGCTGACATTTCTTAACTCATATTTAACGTTGGAACTGGTACACTTTGTTATTTTTTTTGCAAATATTAGCTCATTTGGAATTTACAGAGCCCCTAAAAGGACATGGGGGAAATGTTTTATTTTTTATTTTTTTATTTCTGCGCACGAGATAGTTTCTCGTGCGCACGAGATACATGTCTAAAAAAATAAAAAATAAAAAAAATAAAACATTTCCCCCATTTACAAAAAAAAAAAAAAATTGTAATTATTTTTATTTTTTAGACATGTATCTCGTAGGAGAAACTTTCTCCTACGAGATACATGTCTAAAAAAAAAAAATTGTGTATATATATATATATATATATATTTTTTTTTAGACATGTATCTCGTGCGCAAGAGAAACTTTCTCCTACGAGATACATGTCTAAAAAAAAAAAAATTATGTATATATATATATATATTTTTTTTTTAGACATGTATCTCGTGCGCACGAGATACATGTCTAAAAAAAATAAAAATAAAAAAAATAAAACTTTTCCCCCATTTACAAAAAAAAAAAAAAATTGTAATTATTTTTATTTTTTAGACATGTATCTCGTAGGAGAAACTTTCTCGTGCGCACGAGAAACTTTTATAAAGTTATAAAAAAATGTAAAAATTATAATTTATTTTTTTTAGTTTTTTTTTAGACATGTATCTCGTGTGCAAGAGAAACTTTCTCCTACGAGATACATGTCTAAAAAAAAAAATTATGTATATATATATATATATATATATATATATATATATATATATATATATTTTTTTTTTTAGACATGTATCTCGTGCGCACGTCCCACTGGGAGGAGGCCCCGCGGCAGACCAAGGACCAGATGGGGGGATTACATCTCCTCTCTGGCCTGGGAACGCTTCGGGATTCCCCAGGAGGAAGTCGCAAATGTTGCTCTGGAGAGGGAAGTCTGGGGGTCTTTGCTGGAGCTGCTGTCCCCGCGACCCGATTCCGGATAAGCGGTTGAAGATGGATGGATGGATCTCGTGCGCAAGAGAAACTTTCTCCTACGAGATACATGTCTAAAAAAAAAAAAAAGATGTATATATATATATATATATATATATATATATATATATATATATATATATATATATTTTTTTTAGACATGTATCTCGTGCGCAAGAGAAACTTTCTCCTACGAGATACATGTCTAAAAAAAAAAAAATTATGTATATATATATATATATATTTTTTTTTAGACATGTATCTCGTGCGCAAGAGAAACTTTCTCCTACGAGATACATGTCTAAAAAAAAAAAAATTATGTATATATATATATATTTTTTTTTTTTAGACATGTATCTCGTGCGCACGAGATACATGTCTAAAAAAAAAAAAAAAAAAAAAAAAAAAAAAATGTCCCCCATTTACAAAAAAATAAAATCAATTATATATATATATTTAAAAAAAATAAAATATAAAAAAAATAAAACATTTCCCCCATTTACAAAAAAAAAAAAAAATTGTAATTATTTTTATTTTTTAGACATGTATCTCGTAGGAGAAACTTTCTTGTGCGCACGAAAAACTTTTATAAAGTTATAAAAAAATAAAAAAATAATAATTTCTTTTTGAAAAATTTTTTTAGACGTGTATCTCGTGCGCAAGAGAAACTTTATCCTACGAGATACATGTCCAACATTTTTTTTAATATATATACATATATATATATCTCGTGCGCACGAGATACATGTCTAAAAAAAAAATAAAAAATAAAAACTTAAAAATTTCCCCCATTTACAAAAAAATAAAATCAATAATTTTTTTTTTTTTAGACATGTATCTCGTAGGAGAAACTTTCTTGTGCGCACGAGAAACTTTTATAAAGTTATAAAAAAAAAATATATATATAATTTATTTTTGAAATTTTTTTTTAGACATGTATCTCGTGCGCAAGAGAAACTTTCTCCTACGAGATACATGTCTAAAAAAAAATAAAAAAATAACAAATAAAAAATTTCCCCCATTTACAAAAAAATAAAATCAATTATATATATATATTTTTTAGACATGTATCTCGTAGGAGAAACTTTCTTGTGCGCACGAGAAACTTTTATAAAGTTATAAAAAAATAAAAAAATAATAATTTCTTTTTTAAAAAATTTTTTAGACGTGTATCTTGTGCGCAAGAGAAACTTTCTCCTACGAGATACATGTCTAAATTTTTTTTTATATATATATACATATATATATATCTCGTGCGCACGAGATACATGTCTAAAAAAAATTAAAAAATAAAAAATAAAAAATTTCCCCCATTTACAAAAAAATAAAATCAATTATATATATTTTTTTTTTAGACATGTATCTCGTAGAAGAAACTTTCTTGTGCGCATGAGAAACTTTTATAAAGTTATAAAAAAATAAAAAATAAAAAATTGATTTTTTAAAAAATTTTTTAGACATGTATCTTGTGCGCAAGAGAAACTTTCTCCTACGAGATACATGTCTAAAAAAAAAAATTATATATACATATATATATATCGTGCGCACGAGATACATGTCTAAAAATTAAATTAAATTAAAAAAAATTATAAAAATGTTTTTTCCCTCATGTCCCTTTAAGGGCTCCGTAGGAATTTGATGCCTGCAACGTGTTTCAAAAAAGCTGGCACAAGTGGCAAAGAAGACCGAGAAAGTTGAGGAATGCCCATCAAACACTTATTTGGAACAATCCCACAGAGATACATGTCTAAAAAAAAAAATTTATACACTTTTATATTGTATATACATATATATATATCTTGTGCGCACGAGATACATGTAAAAAAAAAAAAATTACCAATTTTTTTTATTTTAATTTTTATGACTTTATAATAAGTTTTTGGTGTGCACGAAATAGTTTCTCGTGCGCACGAGATACATGTCTAAAAATAAAATACAATTAAAAAAAATTATAAAAATGTTTTTTCCCCTCATGTCCCTTTAGGGGCTCCGTAGGAATTTGATGCCTGCAACGTGTTTCAAAAAAGCTGGCACAAGTGGCAAAGAAGACTGAGAAAGTTGAGGAATGCTTATTTGGAACAATCCCACAGGTGAACAGGCTAATTGGGAACAGGTGGGTGCCATGATTGGGTATAAAAGCAGCTTCCATGAAATGCTCAGTCATTCACAAACAAGGACGGGGCGAGGGTCACCACTTTGTCAACAAATGCCTGAGCAAATTGTTTAAGAACAACATTTCTCAACCAGCTATTGCAAGGAATTTAGGGATTTCACCATCTACGCTCCGTAATAACATCATAAGGTTCAGCACGTAAGGCCGAAAACCAACACTCACGGCCCGTGACCTTGGATTCCTCAGGCGGTACTGCATCAAAAAGCGACATCGGTGTGTAAAGGATATCACCACATGGGCTCAGGAACAATTTGGAAAACCACTGTCAGTAACTACAGTTGGTCGCTACATCTGTAAGTGCAAGTTAAAAATCTACTACGCAAAGCCAACACCATTTATCAACAACACCCAGAAATGTAAGTAATTAATAATTCCGCTGGTAATCACAGTGTTAAAAAAAACGTTCAAAATATAAAAAATTCTCATGCATTTTAACCCATCCAACCGTTATTCTACCACACCTGTTCAAGAAGTCGCATTAATGGTAAGAATATTTAATTTATTATAGGCCCGTGACCTTGGATTCCTCAGGCGGTACTGCATCAAAAGCGACATCGGTGTGTAAAGGATATCACCACATGGGCTCAGGAACACTTCAGAAAACCACTGTCAGTAACTACGGTTGGTCGCTACATCTGTAAGTGCAAGTTAAAACTCTACTACGCAAAGCCAACGCCATTTATCAACAACACCCAGAAATGTAAGTAATTAATATTTCCGCTGGTAATCACAGTGTTAAAAATAACATTCAAAATATAAAACATTCTCATGCATTTTAACCCATCCAACCGTTATTCTACCGCACCCGTTCAAGAAGTCGCATTAATGGTAAGAATATTTTATTTATTATAGGCCCGTGACCTTGGATTCCTCAGGCGGTACTGCATCAAAAAGCGACATCGGTGTGTAAAGGATATCACCACATGGGCTCAGGAACACTTCAGAAAACCACTGTCAGTAACTACGGTTGGTCGCTACATCTGTAAGTGCAAGTTAAAACTCTACTACGCAAAGCCAACGCCATTTATCAACAACACCCAGAAATGTAAGTAATTAATATTTCCGCTGGTAATCACAGTGTTAAAAATAACATTCAAAATATAAAACATTCTCATGCATTTTAACCCATCCAACCGTTATTCTACCGCACCCGTTCAAGAAGTCGCATTAATGGTAAGAATATTTTATTTATTATAGGCCCGTGACCTTGGATTCCTCAGGCGGTACTGCATCAAAAAGCGACATCGGTGTGTAAAGGATATCACCACATGGGCTCAGGAACACTTCAGAAAACCACTGTCAGTAACTACGGTTGGTCGCTACATCTGTAAGTGCAAGTTAAAACTCTACTACGCAAAGCCAACGCCATTTATCAACAACACCCAGAAACGCCGCCGGCTTCGCTGGGCCCCGAGCTCATCTAAGATGGACTGATGCCAAGTGGAAAAGTGTTCTGTGGTCTGACGAGTCCACATTTCAAATTGTTTTTGGAAACTGTGGACGTCCAACAAATGCCTGAGCAAAATGTTTAAGAACAACATTTCTCAACCAGCTATTGCAAGGAATTCAGGGATTTCACCATCTACGCTCCGTAATATCATCAAAAGTTTCAGAATATCTGGAGAAATCACCAAAAACCAACATTGAATGCCCGTGACCTTCGATCCCTTAGGCGGTACTGCATCAAAAAGCGACATCGGTGTGTAAAGGATATCACCACACTCAGGAACACTTCAGAAAACCACTGTCAGTAACTACGGTTGGTCGCTACATCTGTAAGTGCAAGTTAAAACTCTACTACGCAAAGCCAACACCATTTATCAACAACACCCAGAAATGTAAGTAATTAATAATTCCGCTGGTAATCACAGTGTTAAAAATAACATTCAAAATATAATACATTCTCATGCATTTTAACCCATCCATCCGTTATCCTACCGCACCTGTTCAAGAAGTTATATTAATGGTAAGAAGTATTTTATTTATTATTGGTTAGCTTCAGAATAACCATGTTATTAAAACGAATAAGAGACATATTATACTCTAAAAATGTTACTCACTTAAAAATGCATGCATTTAGTTGTATTCAGGGTTAAAAAATATTATACGACTCTCACGGAAATACCTTTTAAAATATTTGGATATCATGGCTCTCTCAGTCGAAAAGCTTCCCGCTACAGTTCCTGCTCTAGTGGGTGAGCACATACTCCATTTGTACACAACTTGTTATTGGACTTGTTTACAACACTCCAAAAGAAGAACAAGTTGTTCAGAAAATATTGCGTACGCCAGATCACTTTTGAACTCAAGTGTTTTTACCTCTATAAGGTTCTACAGCAGAAGTCTTTAAGAGGAGGATGGTTGATTAAGTGTGGTTTCACTTTTGCATCTCACACACACAACTTTGGTGCACTCAAGGAACATTGATTAAAGTTCCAAACAGACGCATCACTAGTTTTTAAAGACAGGAGAGGTTTAGTGCCCAGTAGATGAACTAATACTAGTATAATAATAATGGGTCTTAAACGACCATTGTGTGTGTGTGTGGACAAGGATAAGGTTAGGTGGGATTTACCCTGGATGTAGGAGGGGCCTTAGTGGTTAGTGTATTCTCCCACGGTGTGAAGATGTTAGGCTCAAACACTGAACTATCTATTAAACGAGACAAGAAGCAAGGAATCAGGCAGAGACAGAGTTACATTTTGCTAATGAGGAGAAACGTATTGGGCTGCACACTCAGTTACAGTCTAAAAACTGAGTGTGCAGTTTTTAAAGACAGGAGAGGTTTAGTGCCCAGTAGATGAACTAATACTAGTATAATAATAATAATGGGTCTTAAACGACCATTGTGTGTGTGTGTGGACAAGGATAAGGTTAGGTGGGATTTACCCTGGATGTAGGAGGGGCCTTAGTGGTTAGTGTATTCTCCCACGGTGTGAAGATGTTAGGCTCAAACACCGAACTATCTATTAAACGAGACAAGAAGCAAGGAATCAGGCAGAGACAGAGTTACATTTTGCTAATGAGGAGAAACTTATTGGGCTGCACACTCAGTTACAGTCTCCCACTACGCTTTGAGGGGCAGTCCCACACGCTCCTCTATTTATTCAGGAGTTCCCTAGTTAACATCACTCCGGCTGCTTCTAGGGGGAGGGGACACATATTACGCAAGCAGCCCCAGTATCACAATACTTCAAAATCCATAACTTGTGTCGCTAGCTATAAAGTGACATAAAGTGCTGTAAAAGGAAACGTCGTAACAGGATAATCATGAATCGTGGTCAAATGAGGATCGCTATATTTCCATGTTGCTTTTGGGATTATGATCCTCTCAAGGATTGTTATCTTTGTCACCACAACACGTTGACGAGCAGAGCCTGTTTGGCCTGAAAATGTCTAATGTACATGAGCCTCACGTCCGCATTATGTTTGTGGCCCCTGGGATGGATGGTGATGCGTTCACTGCACACTAACCTGCCATGACAGCAAGGAGTGATTCAGCTCCAAAATGCTGTGTTATATTATACACCCCCCAGGAGTGTGTGAAAGTGTGTGCGTTCTTGTATTTCTACCCTTCTTGAGACATCAACAAGGAAAAGTAGCTTCCATATGAGGACCGGTGAACAAGTTAAGGACCGAAATCATGGTCCCTATACGGAAAAACCATTGCATCTAATAGAGAGCCAAATGCTAGAATCCGTGAACATTGCTCCAAAGTCGGGATTGTTTTTGTTGATTGAAAGGCCTACTGAAATGAATTTTTTTTATTCAAACGGGGATAGCAGATCCATTCTATGTGTCATACTTGATCATTTCGCGATATTGCCATATTTTTGCTGAAAGGATTTAGTAGAGAACAACAACGATAAAGATCGCAACTTTTGGTATCTGATAAAAAAAAAAGCCTTGCCTGTACGGGAAGTAGCGTGACGTAGTCAGTTGATAGCCTCCTCATATTTTCCTATTGTTTTCAACGCAGCTACAGCGATTCGGACCGAGAAAGCGACAATTACCCCATTAATTTGAGCGAGGATGAAAGATTCGTGGATGAGGAACGTTAGAGTGAAGGACTAGAATGCAGTGCAAGACATATCTTTTGTCGCTCTGACCGTAACTTAGGTACAAGCTGGCTCATTGGATTCCACACTCTCTCCTTTTTCTATTGTGGATCCCGGATTTGTATTTTAAACCACCTCGGATACTATATCCTCTTGAAAATGAGAGTCGAGAACGCAAAATGGACATTCACAGTGACTTTTATCTCTACGACAATACATCGACGAAACACTTTAGCTACAGAGCTAACGTGATAGCATCGTGCTTAACTGCATATATAAACAAAATAAATAAACCCCTGACTGGAAGGATAGACAGAAGATCAACAATACTATTAAACCAGGGACATGTAACTACACGGTTAATGCTTTCCAGCTTGGCGAAGCTTAAAAATGCTGTTGCTAACGACGCCATTGAAGCTAACTTAGCTACGGAGCTAACGTGATAGCATCGTTCTTAACTGCATATAGAAACAAAATAAATAAACCCCTGACTGGAAGGATAGACAGAAGATCAACAATACTATTAAACCATGGACATGTAAATTCACGGTTAATGTTAACGTTTACACCCCCTGGTGGTGAAATCTATCAAAAAGTGTTCCCCCTCTGGTCAACATATGAAATAACAGGTTTGTGTAAAAATTTTAAGTGCTCCCCCTCTGGTCAACATATGAAATAACAAGTGTGTGTACAAATTTGAAGTGCTCCCCCTCTGGTCAACATATGAAATAACAAGTGTGTGTAAAAATTTGAAGTGCTCCCCCTCTGGTCAACATATCAAATAACAAGTGTGTGTAAGTATTTGAAGTGCTCCCCCTCTGGTCAACATATGAAATAACAAGTGTGTGCAAGAAATTGAAACCCGCCTCCTTTGGCCAAAATTAATTAAAACAATTACATAAATATGTGTATAGAGACATACTGTAATAACTTGAAGTAAATAATAAAGATTAAAAACCAATTACAAACAAAAACAAACAAACAAAACAAATTACTAAAAGTAGTCTTTTTCTCACAATGTGTCGACTTTCTTCTTATAAAATTGGGAACAATTTCTCATATTCTTTCTGTTTCTGTAATATTGCAATATTTTCTCATGAAATTATTACTTTTTATATGTAAAATGATTACTTTGTAATGCAAAGTGGTGACATTTGTGGTATAAAATTCAGACTTTTATCACAATATTGCTCATTTTGTTGCTCTCCCTCTGGCCAACATATGAAATAACAAGTGTGTGCAAGAAATTGAAATGCGCCTCCTTTGGCCAAAATTAATTAAAACAATTACATAAACATGTGTATAGAGACATACTGTAATAACTTGAAGTAAATAATGAAGATTAAAAACCAATTACAAACAAAAACAAACAAACAAACCAAAAAAATTACTAAAAGTAGTCTTTTTCTCACAATGTGTCGACTTTTTTCTTATAAAATTGGGAACAATTTCTCATATTCTTTCTGTTACTGTAATATTGCAATATTTTCTCATGACATGATTACTTTTTATATGTAAAATGATTACTTTTTAATGCAAAGTGGTGAGATTTGTCGTATAAAATTCAGACTTTTATCACAATATTGCTCATTTTGTTGCTCTCCCTCTGGCCAACATATGAAATAACAAGTGTGTGCAAGAAATTGAAATGCGCCTCCTTTGGCCAAAATTAATTAAAACAATTACATAAATATGTGTAAAGAGACATACTGTAATAACTTGAAGTAAATAATGAAGATTAAAAACCAATTACAAACAAAAACAAACAAACAAAACAAATTACTAAAAGTAGTCTTTTTCTCACAATGTGTCGACTTTTTTCTTATAAAATTGGGAACAATTTCTCATATTTTTTCTGTTTCTGTAATATTGCAATATGTTCTCTTGAAATTATTACTTTTTATATGTAAAATGATTACTTTTTAATGCAAAGTGGTGACATTTGTCGTATAAAATTCAGACTTTTATCACAATATTGCTAATTTTGTTGCTCTCCCTCTGGCCAACATATGAAATAACAAGTGTGTGCAAGAAATTGAAATGCGCCTCCTTTGGCCAAAATTAATTAAAACAATTACATAAATATGTGTATAGAGACATACCGTAAAAACTTGAAGTAAATAATGAAGATTAAAAACCAATTACAAACAAAAACAAACAAACAAACCAAACAAATGACTAAAAGTAGTCTTTTTCTCACAATGTGTCGACTTTTTTCTTATAAAATTGGGAACAATTTCTCATATTGTTTCTGTAATATTGCAATATGTTCTCATGAAATGATGACTTTTTATATGTAAGATGATTACTTTTTAATGGAAAGTGGTGACATTTGTCGTATAAAATTCCGAACTTTTATCACAATATTTCTAATTTTGTTGTTCTTGTAAAATAGTGACACTTTTTGAGTAAAATTATGACTTTTCTCATAATTTTGCCAAGCAAAAATTCCAATTGCTATCACCATATTGCCAGACTTTTTAAGTGTTCTTATAAAATTGTGACTTTTGTCGAGTAAAATGACGACTCTTTTCGTAAAATTGCCAAAATGTTAAGCTTTTCTTGAAAAAATTGCGACTGTTATTGAGTGAAATTTCAAGTTTTATCATAATATTGCACAAATGTTCAGTTTTTCTTGTAACATGTTGACTTGCGTTGAGTAAAATTACGACTTTCTTATGAAACCGTGACCTTTTTTCTCGTGGAAGGTAAGAAATACAAGTGTGTGTGTGTGTGTGTGTGTGTGTGTGTGTGTGTGTGTGTGTGTGTGTGTGTGTGTGTGTGTGTGTGTGTGTGTGTGTGTGTGTGTGTGTGTATGGGTGGGTGGGTGGGTGGGTGGGTGTGTGCCTTAAGGGTGGGTGGGTGGGTGTGTGCCTTAAGGACATTACAAAAACTGAAAAAAATAGAGATCTATCAAAAAGTGCTGCCCCTCTGGTCAACATATGAAATAACAAGTGTGTGTAAAAAAATTTAAGTCCTCCCCCTCTGGCCAACATTTGTAATAATGAGTGTGTGTAAGAAATTGGCCAAAATTAATAGAAAAATCTAAATCAAATAAATATGTATAGAGAGACATACTGTAATAACTTGAAGTAAATAATGAAGATCAAAAACCAATAATAAACAAAAAAAATACAAAATTTACTAAAAGCAGTATTTTTCTCACAGTGTCGACTTTTTTCTTATAAAATTGGGAACAATTTCTCATATCATTTCTGTTTCTGTAATATTGCCATATTACAAATTATTACTTTTTATATGTAAAATTATTACTTTTTAATGCAAAGTGGTGACATACGTCATATAAAATTCTGACTGCCAATTTTTTTGTTTTTGTTGTAAAATAGTGACATTTTTTGAGCAAAATTATGACTTTTGTCATAATTTTGCCAAGCAAAAATTCCGATTGCTATTATAATATTGCTTTTGTCAAGTAAAATGACGACTCTTTTCATAAAATTGCCAAAATGTTAAGCTTTTCTTGAAAACATTGCGACTGTTATTGAGTGAAATTCCAACTTTTGTCATAATATTGCACAAATGTTCAGTTTTTCTTGTAAAATTTTGACCTTTTTTCTCGTGAAATTCTAACTAATTTTTCCACAAAAAGCTTGTTTTATATTTGCATAGTATGTATATATTATTAATGTTGTAAATACACATCTTTATATATCTAGAAAGGCTGGTCCTAAAGAGGTAGGCATTTTTCGGAGGTCTCAAGAAGGTAACAAATACAAGTGTGTGTGTGTGTGTGTGTGTGTGTGTGTGTGTGTGTGTGTGTGTGTGTGTGTGTGTGTGTGTGTGTGTGTGTGTGTGTGTGTGTGTGTGTGTGTGTGTGTGTGTGTGTGTGTGTGTGTGTGTGTGTTTGTGGGTGGTTGTGTGGGTGGGTGTGTGCCTTAAGGACATTACAAAAACAGAAAAAAATAGAGATCTCATTTGCATCCCTGGTGGTGAAATCTATCAAAAAGTGCTGCCCCTCTGGTCAACATATGAAATAACAAGTGTGTGTAAAAAAATGTAAGTGCTCCCCCTCTGGCCAACATTTGTAATAACGAGTGTGTGTAAGAAATTGGCCAAAATTAATAAAAAAATCTAATAAATATGTATATAGAGACATACTGTAATAACTTGAAGTAAATAATGAAGATCAAAAACCAATAACAAACACATTTGGGAACAATGTCTCATATTCTTTCTGTTTCTGTAATATTGCCATATTACAAATTATTACTTTTTATATGTAAAATTATTACTTTTTAATGCAAAGTGGTGACATACGTCAAATAAAATTCTGACTGCCAATTTTTTTGTTTTTGTTGTAAAATAGTGACATTTTTTGAGTAAAATTATGACTTTTGTCATAATTTTGCCAAGCAAAAATTCCGATTGCTATTATAATATTGCCCCCAAAAAATAGTTTTCTTATAAAATTGTGACTTTTGTCAAGTAAAATGACGACTCTTTTCGTAAAATTGCCAAAATGTTAAGCTTTTCTTGAAAAAATTGCAAATGTTATTGAGTGAAATTCCAACTTTTATCATAATATTGCACAAATGTTCAGTTTTTCTTGTAAAATTTTGACCTTTTTTCTCGTGAAATTCTAACTAATTTTTCCACAAAAAGCTTGTTTTATATTTGCATAGTATGTATATATTATTAATGTTGTAAATACAAATATTTATATATCTAGAAAGGGTGGTCCTAAAGAGGTAGCCATTTTTCGGAGGTCTCAAGAAGGTAACAAATACAAGTGTGTGTGTGTGTGTGTGTGTGTGTGTGTGTGTGTGTGTGTGTGTGTGTGTGTGTGTGTGTGTGTGTGTGTGTGTGTGTGTGTGTGTGTGTGTGTGTGTGTGTGAATGTCTTATTCAATGACCAGGGGGTGGTTTTGTCACTTTATTTTTAGCACCAAACGCTCTTGGGCATTTGGGCCGAGTCGTGCATGTTTAGTTACACAACTAGCATGGAGCCACCACTGCTGCATGTGTTTATTTGCACACTGGTTGACTCCTTCACCCGCTCTCATATGCAATTTAAAAAAAAAACAAACTAAAAGGCGTTTGCCTTCTCTCCCCCACTCTGGAAACATGAATGCATGGAGGGGGTGAATGAATTATTCATGCCAGGTTTTTGGTCATGTCACAACAATAAAAGCCAGTTAAGTGTTTTAGCTGAGCCATTACGCCGCCGCTGGTGGCAGCCAAATGTTGTATGAAACTTTTCCTTCTAGAAGAACAGAACTATAATACCTCGAGCTATTCTGCTGGAGTTGTTCTACCGCACGTGAGGAGTCAAGTTGCTGACGGGTCGACCGTTTCATTGCACAAGTACAACACGACTTTGTTTTCAGCACAAACCCGTTCAAGATGAGACAAACAAACAGTGTACAGGGTTACAGAACAGGAACGCTGATGGGTCCCCTACGAGGCGCCCCGTAAAAGATGGCAAAAAGGTAAAAAGATGAGTAAAAAAATACAATCCGGACTGGGCTCCTAAGGGGGCCTAGTCTGGAGTGGGAAAAAACCTCCATACCATGCACACATAAACATGTTACATATAATCACGACAACTCGCAACAGAGGGCGGGGGAGTTGGGACCCTGGAGGTCAACTGCTGCTATAACATACTTGCCAACCTTGAGACCTCCAATATCGGGAGGTTGGGGGGGGGGGGGGGTGCACCTTGGTCGGGGGTGGGGGTGGGCGTGGTTGTGGTGTGGGCGTGGTTATGGGCGTGGTTAAGAGGAGAGTATATTTACAGGTAGAATTCACCAACTCAAGTATTTCATATATATATATATATATATATATATATATATATATATATATATATATATATATATATATATATATATATATATATATATATATATATATATATATATATATATATATATTTATTTATTTTATTATATATACCAAAAAAAAAACAACTTGAATTTTAGTGTTCATTTATTTACACTTATACACACACACACACAACACTCATCTACTCATTGTTGTACTTGAAAGTACAATGCTTTGTTAAGGGTTGAATTGTCCATCCTCTTTCTATTCTCTGTCACTATTTTTCTAACCGTGCTGAACACCCTCTCTGATGATGCATTGCTGTGTGGCACGCACAAAAGTGCTTTCATCAAATGCACGAGAGTGTGGAATCTTCCATCTCTCCCTAGCATGGCCCAAAACCGGTCAATCCTTGCTTCCTGGGGAAGATCTTCCCTGGCAAGCAATTGGTACTCCAGTACTTGTACCCGGAGGCTGGTCAGGTCCAATCGCAGCTGCGGCAGACTTTTTTTTGGGGGGGCGAGGCCTCCAGCTCCGGCTGAATACCGGGAGTTTGTCGGGAGAAAATCTCTGTCGGGAGGTTGTCGGGAGAGGCGCTGAATATCGGGATTCTCCCGCTAAAAACGGGAGGGTTGGCAAGTATGTGCTATAAAGCGCTGCCAGCCGTCCATCACCCCGAAGGGGAATCAAGCGGTGGTGAAGGCGTGGGGTGGGGTTTGGGAGGTGTCAATAAGGGGACAGAGGGGTGTTTTGTTTTCCCGGAATGCAAAGGAAAGTTGGCGCGGGCAAGGCGTGAAGGTAGGTACATGATTTAATAATGACTACAAAAAGGAATAAACAAAAGGCGCGCACAAGGCGGAAGTACAGAAACGTGGCTAATGAAACAAAAACTTGCACAAAGGCAAAAACTATAAACATGAAGTATACAACACTTACTGTGGCATGAAAAACGTGCATGGAACAATGGCTTGGTAGCAGAGGTAGAAAGGATAACGTCACCAGGACGATCAACAGAAAAAGACGGGCTTAAATAGCAGTGACATGATTAGTGACAGGTGTGCGAGTGCAAAACGTGAGACAGGTGCGTGACATGAGGACAGCTGAAAACTAATGGGTTGTCATGGTGACAAGGCAAGGGAGTGAAAGCAGGAACTAAATAGTGTCCAAAAACCAAGCAGAACATAACTAAACAAAAACATGATCATACAGACATGACAGGAGGTGTGTGTATATGCCCATTGTCTTGGGTGTGTTGATTTAGTGTCCATAGGCCTGGGGCCGTTCTGCATGCAAGCAAAAGTTCAACTCCAGGTGTTGTTTGAGGAGGGAGGGAGGTCAAAAGCGTCCACCATTGAGGAGTCCTTGGGGGATGTTTTGAGAACAGCCTGCTCCTGTTGTTACATCAAGGCCATTCGAGGGAGTCAAATCGTAGATTGGGATTTTGTTTTTCCGCAAACAGACATTACAATGGCTTGTCTGTTCTATCCAATATTTCCCTTTCAACCAGCTTTTCCATGATGTGATCCATCTTGCGATTCAATTCAGAAATCGCCCCAGACTGTGATCCCACAGCCCGGCCCAATCCTTCCATTGCGACGAACAGCCGTTGGGCTCCTTGAGTGGCTGCCATCGTCTTACGAATTCGACGATACACCAGAGCAATGCCCAGCCCAATCAGCAGGTGCCCCGCGATCACGGTTCCAAATAGGTAGATGTCTTCCACGTCCTCGACGGAAAGGACTGAGAGGCACATGATTCTCCATTTATCCCAGGAATCTCTCACGTACCCCGCAGCAATGGTTCCATCAGAGCAGCCAGGCTCCCCAGAACATCTTTTCCTCGTCGAAAAGATTTTGTCAATTGATTTGAGAGTCCAGCTGATCATTTCCATGTCTGATGTTTAGATTTGGAGGACAGCGCAAAGAAAGAGGCTTCAAAAAAGTGTAGACAGGACAAAACAAAGAGAGCAAGCAGGGAGAAGAAGGGAGGCGGAAAAAATGTGACCGCCCTCACCAGAGGCAAGACAGAAAATATCTGTTGCTTTGTTGGGTCTGCTCCTGTCTCTGGCCATGCTGCCCCCACCCCAGCAGACGATGGCGTGGAACACCGCAGAGGCCACCACAGTGTATATGTTTTGTTTTTTTGTTGTTTTACTTTCACCCCTTTCTCACCTTTTTGTAAGGGGCGCCGTAAGTTGGCAGTGTTCTGTTTCTTTCAGTGAAGTGAAGTGAATTACATTCATATAGCGCTTTTTCTCAAGTGACTCAAAGCGCTTTACATTGTGAAACCCAATATCTAAGTTACATTTAAACCAGTGTGGGTGGCACTGGGAGCAGGTGGGTAAAGTGTCTTGCCCAAGGACACAACGGCAGTGACTAGGATGGCGGAAGCGGGGATCGAACCTGCAACCCTCAAGTTGCTGGCACGGCCGCTCTACCAACCGAGCTATACAATACATGAAATATATATATTTCATGTATTGTAATCCACAGAAATGTTTTGTCTTGACCCAAGAACTACAAAAGCGGAGAGGGAGCAGGACCAGACTCCCCTCCAGGCAACCTTTTTCTGTGAACTGTTTTACGACCTCTTCTTTTAACTGTTTTACGACCTTTTCTTTGAACTGTTGTAATCAAAGGCGATGGCTATTTACGACCCCCATCCCTTAGAAGCAGCTGTTGCCCTGTAATCAGGGAATGTCCAAATAAAAGAGGAGGGCGTATAATCTTTCGCCAAAAGAGCACAGCCCAGACGTCTCTCCTCAATTGAGCCAAATTGTATTCTGTCTCTGTTCAATTCTTTGCTTCTTGTCTTGTTTAATAGATGTCATCAGTGTTTGAACCTGACACTAAAATACATTTTGATTGGACAGTTGACATGTGCTAACTGCTCCGAGACAAATTTGATTGAAAATGACAGTATTTGGTCCAAAATGTGCGGGCTAATCTGATTATTATTATTATTAATGTATTATTATTTATTTTCTTTTTTTCTTTGTTTATTTAATCGATGTATTTGTAGATATTACTCTGTTTTTTTGTTGTTGTTTCCTTCTTTTTTTGGGGGGTGGTATGGGTGGGATATAAACAAAAATATTTTGACATTTAGGGCAGACAATAGATATATGATTTATGTGAATATGATGTAATGGATAGGAATGTCTGATGCTGGATGTCAATAAAAAAATAAATAATTATATATATATATATATATATATATATATATATATATATATATATATATATATATATATATATATATATATATATATATATATATATATATATATATATGTATATATATATATATATATATATGTATATATATATATATATATATATATATATATATATATATATATACATATATATATATATATATATACATATATATATATATATATATATATATATATATATATATATATATATATATATATATATATATATATATATATATATATATATATATACATATATATATATATATACATATATATATATATATATATATATATATATATATAATTTTAAAAATATATATATAATTTTAAAAAAATACAAAAATAAAAATAAAAATGTGCGGGCTGTTCATAACTTGCAAAAAATTGGTTGAATTTACGTGAATTGGTGCGCTTATGACATCATGCATCGTTATAGTTTTGGTCACTATGACATTTTCCTATCATGACATCCCTCGCAGTAATATTAGTGCAATTGTCTGTCTGCTGCCTTTTTGCATTCTTAGCATTGGAATGATCCGGAATGTCAGAATGATTCACGTGCATGCACACTTGAGTGATGATGTGTTGACTGA
>NC_084736.1:6119581-6201923 GCF_033978785.1 Entelurus aequoreus | reverse complement strand
AAAAGATGGCGCTAACTGTTTTAATGACATTCAGACTTTACTTCTCAGCCGTGGCTCACTAGTGCAACAACAACAAGGCCGGAAATGTGTCCCGTGAAAAAAACGTCCGACCGGAACTCTCTAATAACTAAAGTTCCTTGGGTGAATAATGTCAACTCACTACACCGGTATGTTTTAGCGCTTTCATGGCGAGTTTACTGACAGATATAAGTAAGAACTTCACACTACTTTATATTAGAAATGGCAACAGCGGAGGATGAATGTCACATAACAAGAAGATAGAGAAAAAGTAGAAGCTTATCGACTACAATGGCGGACGTGCGCAAATTTTCAGGACTTATGCAGATCCCGAATACACATCAGCAGGTACCAAAAGGTAAGAAAAGTTGGTTTTGCATAATATTGCGAAACAAAACGCCTGATAATATGTCTGCTAATAGGTGCACACACCATAGTAATACTTGTATCTCTGACTATGGTAGCCGTACTGCGGCGACAATCCATCAATCGGTGTGGCTTCAAAGTCCTACTAAAACATTTTGATAGATTTTTGAGTGCTGTGTGTAATGTTCTTTATTTTCAATGGAGCATGTAACATTTTTGTGTTGTTTACTTGAGTCCTATTGCAGTCTACACGTATCTCTTATGTGTCACGAGGGGGTTTAAAGTGTTGGTGTTGTTTACTGGCGTCATATTGCAGTCCACAGGTATCTCTTATGTGTGACTGCCATCATATTGCAGTCTACATGTCTCTCTTATGTGTGACTGCCATCATATTGCAGTCTACACGTATCTCTTATGTGTCACGAGGGGGTTTAAAGTGTTGGTGTTGTTTACTGGCGTCATATTGCAGTCCACAGGTATCTCTTATGTGTGACTGCCATCATATTGCAGTCTACATGTCTCTCTTATGTGTGACTGCCATCATATTGCAGTCTACACGTATCTCTTATGTGTCACGAGGGGGTTTAAAGTGTTGGTGTTGTTTACTGGCGTCATATTGCAGTCCACAGTTATCTCTTATGTGTGACTGCCATCATATTGCAGTCTACATGTCTCTCTTATGTGTGACTGCCATCATATTGCAGTCTACATGTCTCTCTTATGTGTGACTGCCATCATATTGCAGTCTACACGTATCTCTTATGTGTGACTGCCATCATATTGCAGTCTACACGTATCTCTTATGTGTGACCGCCATCGTATTGCAGTCTACATGTCTCTCTTATGTGTGACTGCCATCATATTGCAGTCTACACGTATCTCTTATGTGTGACTGCCATCGTATTGCAGTCTACATGTCTCTCTTATGTGTGACTGCCATCATATTGCAGTCTACACGTATCTCTTATGTGTGACTGCCATCGTATTGCAGTCTACACGTATCTCTTATGTGTGACTGCCATCATATTGCAGTCTACATGTCTCTCTTATGTGTGACTGCCATCATATTGCATTCCACAAGTATCTCTTATGTGTGACTGCCATCATATTGCAGTCTACACATCTCTCTTATGTGTGACTGCCATTCTATTGCATTCCACAAGTATCTCTTATGTGTGACTGCCATCATATTGCATTCCACGAGTATCTCTTATGTGTGACTGCCATCATATTGCAGTCTACACGTATCTCTTGTGTGACTGCCATCATATTGCAGTCTACACGTATCTCGTATGTGTGACTGCCATCATATTGCAGTCTACACGTATCTCTTATGTGTGACTGCCATCATATTGCAGTCTACACATCTCTCTTATGTGTGAGTGCCAACACATTGCATTCCACAAGTATCTCGTATGTGTGACTGCCATCATATTGCAGTCCACAAGTATCTCGTATGTGTGACTGCCATCATATTGCATTCCACAAGTATCTCTTATGTGTGACTGCCATCATATTGCATTCCACGAGTATCTCTTATGTGTGACTGCCATCATATTGCAGTCTACACGTATCTCTTGTGTGACTGCCATCATATTGCAGTCTACACGTATCTCGTATGTGTGACTGCCATCATATTGCAGTCTACACGTATCTCTTATGTGTGACTGCCATCATATTGCAGTCTACACGTCTCTCTTATGTGTGAGTGCCAACACATTGCATTCCACAAGTATCTCGTATGTCTGACTGCCATCATATTGCAGTCCACAAGTATCTCGTATGTGTGACTGCCATCATATTGCATTCCACACGTATCTCTTATATGTGAATGCCATCTACTGGTCACACTTATCATTACACCATGTACCAAATAGAATCGCTTCGAGGTCGGTAAGCAAAACCAGAATAATTCCGTACATTAGGCGCAATTATGTAAACTCACTACACCGGTAGTTTTTAGCGCTTCCATACCGAGATTTAGGTAAGAACTTTACACTACTTTGTATTAGAAATGGCAACGGTGGAGGATGAATGTCACATAACAAGTAGATAGAGAAAAAGAAGAAGCTTATCGACTACGGACTACAAAGGCGGATGCGCGCGCATTTTCAGGACTTATGCAGATCCCAAATACAGATCAGCAGGTACCAGAAGGTAAGAAAAGTTGCTTTTGCATAATATTGCGAAACAAAACGGCAGATAATATGTCTTACCTTATACACACACCATAATAATACTCCTACGTTGAAGCACAGTACAATCCATCAAGCGGTGTGGCTTCATAGCTTACCAAGTCGTACTAAAACATTTTGATAGATTTTTGAGCGCCGTGTGTAATGTTCTATATTTTCAATGGAGCATGTAACATTTTTGTGTTGTTTACTTGAGTCCTATTGCAGTCTACACGTATCTCTTATGTGTCACGAGGGAGTTTTGCGGCTCACTGCGGGGTCGTTCTCCCGGGAATGCAGAACACACAACTCTGGACGACAGCGTGAGGTAGGAGAGGATTTTAATCTTCTCAAGAAATCTTGGCAGGGCATGAGGTAAACAAACATAAACTATGGCGTGGAACAAACACGAAACTGTGGCATGAAAAAAACAGCATAAACTATGGCATGGAACAAACACGAAACTGTGGCATGAAACAAACAGCATAAACTATGACGTGGAACAAACACGAAACTGTGGCATGAAACAAACAGCATAAACAATAGCATGGAACAAACACGAAACTGTGGCATGAAACAAACAGCATGAACTATGGCGTGGAACAAACACAAAACTGTGGCATGAAACAAACAGCATAAACTATGGCATGGAACAAACACGAAACTGTGGCATGAAACAAACAGCATAAACTATGGCATGGAAAAACTCGAAACTGTGGCATGAATTAAACAGCATGAACTATGGCATGGAACAAACACGAAACTGTGGCATGAAACAAACAGCATAAACTATGGCATGGTACAAACACGAAACTGTGGCATGAAACAAACAGCATCAACTATGGCATGGAACAAACACGAAACTGTGGCATGAAACAAACAGCATAAACTATGGCTTGGAACAAACACGAAACTGTGGCATGAAACAAACAGCATAAACTATGGCGTGGAACAAACACGAAACTGTGGCATGAAACAAACAGCATAAACTATGGCTTGGAACAAACACGAAACTGTGGCATTAAATAAACACGACTTACGTGGACACGGCATGAATCGAACAATGACGCCAGACCGACTGACTGGCAGAGGCAGGCTTAAATAATGCCTCTGATTAGTGCTCGCGAAGCAGGTGAGCGGGCGAACACTAATCAGAGCCACGTAGAAATAATAAGTAACTATGGTAACCAAACCAAACTCAGAGATGTCACAAACAGGAACTAGAAGAGTCCAAAGCTAACAGAAAATAACCAAAACATGATCCGGACCACGGATCATGACATTATGTGTGCCTGCCATCTACTGGACACACTTATCATTTCACCATGTTCTAAATAAAATTGCTTCGAGGTCGGTAAGCACAACCAAAATGATTCCGTAAATTAGACGCACCGGCTTATAAGGCGCACTGTCGAGTTTTGAGAAAATGAAAGGATTTTAAGTGCGCCTTATAGGTATGTGGATCTTAGTCATACTTGCCAACCTTGAGACCTCCGATATCGGGAGGTGGGGGGGGGGGGGCGTGTTTGGGGCGGGGTGTGTGGTCGGGGCGTGGCTAAGGGCGTGGTTAAGAAGAGAGTATATTTACAGCTAGAATTCACCAAATCAAGTATTTCATATATATATACAATATATATATATATATATATATATATATATATATATATATATATATATATATATATATATATATATATATATATATATATATATATATATATATATATATATATATATATATGTATGAAATACTTGACTTTAAGTGAATTCTAGCTATATATATATATATATATATTTTATTTTATTTATTTTTTTATTTTATTATACATATAAATAAAATACTTGAATTTCAGTGTTCTGCAGGCTATCCAATAGATGGCAGTATTGTCCTGTTTAAGAGTGTCACAACATTGCTGTTTACTGCAGACAAACTGCTTTACGGTAGACTAAACGTGACTGCTGTTGTTGTGTGTTGTTACCGCGCTGGGAGGACGTTAATGAAACTGCCTAACAATAAACCCACATAAGAAACCAAGAACTCTCTCTCCTTGTTGTGCACTCTACTCTCTAAAAGCCGTAGATGTTATGACGTCATCGGGCAGGCAAGCTGTTTATTTGTGGGAAAGCGGACGTGAGAACGGCTGTCGCCACTCAGGTCCGCATTGAGCTGGAGGGGGCGTGGCCTCCAGCTCCGGCTGAATACCGGGAGTTTGTCGGGAGAAGGGAGGTCGGGAGAGGCGCTGAATACCGGGATTCTCCCGCTAAAAACGGGAGGGTTGGCAAGTATGATCTTAGTAGATTAGGCCCATAGTGTAATACCCTTTTATGCAGCTCACGCTAACACAAGTTATTGACTTGAAGAATGGTAGCATTGCTTCCGGAAGGGCTCCAGGCGTAAGAAAACAAACAAGCCGTACGAGTCATGTAAGCCGTAAACACGTCTCGCCGTGGTGACCCCAAGAGACAAAAAGATTTGGGAGTCGTACATTTAAAATGTCAAAACGTCCGCTCAGTAACGAGCCCCGAGTCACCAGCGCCTGCGGCTTAGTGATAAGAGCGAGGCCAGGGAGGTCGGCCGGCTCACTGTATTGAGACATCGGCGCCGGTCAATTCCATTTCCTTAAGGACGCACCAGTACGAGGCGCAATCAGAACATTTCCTATCACAGTCGGACCCCTCATGCCCTTTTCCGCTCCTCAAAAGGAGGAAGCCAGAGAGAGAGCGTCTGAGGCAGAGATTACGGGGGGTACATAAAACCACCTTTTCAGAAACAGTTAAAGGCAAGTGTCATGCAGATTCCATAAAAGGGAAGCAACAAACCGCCGCCACTTCAGTGTTTTCTGGGGGAACTTGGGTGGTGTTTTATGAAGGCGCCGATAAGTTGTGGCCAGCCAGCACCATAAAGGAACAACAAATGAGGTGTAATTTAGCATCAAGCAAATCCATCGGCGCAATCAGCCGTGGACGACGACGCCACTAAATGCTTTTTGAGCCATTTAACTTTGCTCGGGCTAATTATGCGGCCGGCCAATCAATAGTCGGTGGTTCTTTTCTGTCAGACCGGCGCCGCGCAAAGTGGTCCTGCGTGAGTGGGCGTCTCCAAATTAGGCAAAGGAGCGTAAACCAGGCGCAAAACAAGGGTGACAAGAAGAAGAGCTTCTGATGAAATGATGGGGGACTGTGAGAACAAATATATTCGGTCTGAGCCTGGGCCTCTGGAGAGGGGGTCCAGACTGAGGCCGAGGGGGAAAAAAACCTCATAGCCATAGCATTGATTGGTTGATTGATTGAGACTTTTATTAGTAGGTTGCACAGTGAAGTACATATTCCGTACAATTGACCACTAAATGGTAACACCCGAATAAGTTTTTCAACTTGTTTAAGTCGGGGTCCACTTAAATTGATTCATGATGCAGATATATACTATCATATATACCAGTGGTCCCCAACCTTTTTGTAGCTGCGGACCGGTCAACACTTGAAAATTTGGGGGGGGGGGTTTGTATTTAAAATTTTTTTTTTTTTTTTACATAAATAAATACAATCATGTCTGCTTACAGACTGTATCCCTGCTATATTGATATACAATGTATATATTGTGTTTTTTATGTTGATTTCGTGTAAAAAAAATAAATAAAAAAAAAATTAAAATTTCTTGTGCGGCCCGGTACCAATCGGTCCGCGGACCGGTACCGGTGGTTGGGGACCACTGATACATACTATCATCATAATACAGTCATCACACAAGATAATCACATTGAATTATTTACATTATTTACAATCAGGGGTGTGGAGGAGGGAGGGGGGGGGGGGGTGTTTGTATTTAAAAAAAAAAATTTTTTTAACATAAATAAATACAATCATGTGTGCTTACGGACTGTATCCCTGCAGACTGTATTGATCTATATTGATATACAATGTATATATTGTGTTTTTTATGTTGATTTCATTAAAAAAAAAAAAAAAAAAAAAAAATTGTTTAAATTTCTTGTGCGGCCCGGTAGCCAATCGGGCCCGGTGGTTGGGGACCACTGATACATACTATCATCATAATACAGTCATCACACAAGATAATCACATTGAATTATTTACATTATTTACAATCAGGGGTGTGGAGGAGGGAGGGGGGCGGGGGGGGGGGGGGGGTGTCTGTATTTAAATTTTTTTTTTTTTTTACATAAATAAATACAATCATGTGTGCTTACGGACTGTATCCCTGCAGACTGTATTGATCTATATTGATATACAATGTATATATTGTGTTTTTTATGTTGATTTTATAAAAAAAAAAAAAAAAAAAAAATTTAAAATTTCTTGTGCGGCCCGGTACCAATCGGCCCGGTGGTTGGGCACCACTGATACATACTATCATCATAATACAGTCATCACACAAGATAATCACATTGAATTATTTACATTATTTACAATCAGGGGTGTGGAGAAGGGAGGGGGGCGGGGGGTAGGATATGGTCAGCAAGTAGTGGACATAGAGAGAGAGAGAGAGAGAGAGAGAGAGAGAGAGAGAGAGAGAGAGAGAGAGAGAGAGAGAGAGAGAGAGAGAGAGAGAGAGATCAGAAGGCATAAGAAAAAGTATCTGCATTTGATTGTTTACATTTGATTATTAGCATTTGATTATTAGCAATCCGGGGAGGGTGTTAGTTAAGGGTTGTAGCTGCCTGGAGGTGAACTTTTATTGCGGTTTTGAAGGAGGATAGAGATGCCCTTTCTTTTATACCCGTTGGGAGCGCATTCCACATTGATGTGGCATAGAAAGAGATACACAAACATGTGTGTAAGAGGGAAACATCAAAGAACACAAAGGACATTAAAGACAATGTCCTTTGTGTTCATTGATGTTTCCCTCTTACACACATGTTTATGTGTGCTGTGCAGTGTTGGGACTAACGCATTACTGTAACGCTGTTATTTTCGGCGTAACTCAAGTTACCGTTACTACACGATGCGTTACTGCGTTATTTTTTATGTAGTATCGGCTAGAAACAGAGAAGATCTGAGTGTTTTATTGGAGAGCTGCAGTGTCGTCCTTCTGAATTTTCCTGTGTCACAAGGGGGAGAAGAGAAGAGGCGCGTGGGGGTGGTTTATCCCTAAACTAAAACTGGGGAAATGCGTAGAGTGTTCTGGGCTTCAGTTCAGTGTTGATCTCCTGAAGACATGATTTTATTTCACAATTCCTTGAGAGAAAAAATGCCTGGTTAGGCTCTGTGTATGTCATGTGTGCCTTCCTTGGGTGAAGCCAGCTTTACAGCTATGTTGTTATTATGTGGTTTGTTACTTATGTATGTTATGTTGCAGCTATTTAAAATAGTTTTGTCAATTTGTTCTGGCCTGAAATAAATTGGCCCTTTGAAACATATCTTTGTCTTTGTGTGTTGTATGTAGACCACATTGCTTAGCAGAGTTCAGTGATGCAAATGCATGTCAAGTTGATCAACACATTGTATATTATTCTCCAGTGCAATAACAGTACTGAAATGAAGGCTAAAAGGGCATTAATGGGAGCCTTAAAAAAAAAAAAAAAAAGTACCTAGTTACTTTTCACAGTAACGCATTACTTTTTGGTGTAAGTAACTGAGTTAGTAACTGAGTTACATTTGAAATAAGGTAACTAGTAACTGTAACTGGTTACTGGTTTTCGGTAACTAACCCAACAATGGTGCTGTGGCTATGAGGTTGTTGTTTTTTCCCCCCTTGGCCTCAGTCTGGACCCCCTCTCTAGGGGCCCAGGCTTAGACTGAATATTTGTTTTTCTTTTTACTCACCCCCTCCCCAGCGTTTACCTGTTTCTCCCCTTTGTTTTGTAAGGGGCGCCGGAAGTTGGCAGACCCGTCAGCGATCCTGTTCTGTCTCCCTGTAATGTTTGATCCTATTCTGTCTCCCTGTAATGTCTGTCTGATCTTGAATTTCCCCTCTGGGATTAACAAAGTACTTCTGATTCTGATTCTGATTAAAAGCAAAGAAAGTTCAGTGTTTCCTATAAACTGCCAAGATACCTGTGGCGGTGGGGGCGTGGCCACCATGACATCATCGAGTAATTTGCATAATTTACTACAATGATAGGATTTTCTCTAAAAAGGCTCAAAAAATGTATACTTACTAATTAATAATAACAGTTTTGTTTTAAACGTCCATCCATCCATTTTACAATATAATTACAACACTTTATGTACATATTTATACACAGATTTGAACAATAAGTTATTCACTGAAATATATTTATTAATTGTGGTTCTTACAAAAAATATATCTTATAAAAATATAAAAGCTAAAATGTCTCTTAAAGCTCTGCCCCTTTAATTAATGCATACTAAATAATTTAACTTTAGCCTACTACTACAACCATATTATTTACCAGCAACATAAAGTGAAACAGAGGCAGAGGTGTCCTGCCACAGTCAGTAACAATAAAACAGAAAACAGTAGTGGTGGTAGATGGACACAAAGCTTCATCAAACATCTGATCCACTGAACAAAGAGCTCCAGAAATCTTGATCCTACACTTCTCTTTTGTAAAGTAAATCTGAACAGCCGATATGGGCATCTACATCAACTATATGATTTGCCTGAGAAGCTGGACAGGACAAAAAAATGAATAAATAAATAAATAAAATCTATTTGTGGCGGCCTTAATTCTTTCGTGGCGGGCCGCCACAAATAAATGAATGTGTGGGAAACACTGAAGTTAGAGCACTGTACGTCTTTAAACTCGCATCCTAAACTTGTGTGCGTTGTTTACATGGCTGCGTTCCATATCTTTGTTTATATTCAAACAAGAGAAGGTCAAGTATACGACAATAATGCTCGGATGCGTGCGAGATGCCAAAAGAATCTCCAGGGATTTAGTTCCAACTTTAAAACGGGAACAGTGCAGCCATGTGGAAGCAAACATTCTGTTGTGAGCTTCCTGCTCATCCCCCTCGCTGCATCCTGTTTGTCATGTACACTCAACGACATCATCATCGGGCACACCAGCACACTCTAATTTAGGGAGGCCTTTAGAAAGTTTACAAAGATAATAATGCCCACTTTTGATGGTTATACGAAGAACCATATTTGGCAGGCTTACCTTAAAAGACTGCCGAAAGTGGACCTTAATAAGTATTGGTGGTTTTATTTCTTGCCAATGGCTAACAAAATACCGTATGTCCTTGAATTGGCGCCGGGAATATGGTATTCGCATGCCTAGAATTACAGCCGGGTCAAACTCGTTTCGCAGAATAATTAGCGCATGCTTGGCACTTCCGCCGGGTCAAATATGAGTCATTAAATGACTCCCGCCTCCTGGTGGTAGAGGGCGCTAGTGATCCTTCTTGCGACTGCTGGTACTGCAGAAGACCTGTGCTGCAGAAGAAGACAACACGCAGCAAGAGTGCGCAGCCATTGTTTTTACCATGGAGGATTACATATCTAAAATAAAACAGTTTTCTAAACTGGACTTTCAATCGAAGCAGGAGGTAATACTTAAAAGGAAGATCTCCATCGAGACAGAGAGACTTTTAAAACTGAAGAAAGATAAGGAAGACTTCTATATCGATGCTTTTCTTCAAAAGGAGCTGGCATGGACTCATTTATACCTAAAGGTAAGACCATAATAACGTTTTTTTTTTATTAAATGTGCTTTTCATGATAAGGTAAGCGCCGGAGTGAGAAGAGGTTTTAAAATAATTAGCGCATGCATGGCCATCTCGCAGGCTTCTGGTAAGCGCCGGAGTGACAGGAGGTTTTAAATTAATTAGCGCCCCTGCGGCTATTCAAGGAAATACGGTAGGCATAATAACCTAACAAAATAAATCATTGTTCAGAACTATGAATGAAGCTGTTATGTCCGTGATTGGTGGTCTGAAGAACCCGGAAGAGCAAGTCTTCCACAATTTGCAAATTGTAATTATAATAGTCCGAAAAATACGATACTTTGGCTACAGTAGTGATGCACCACTGCAAACTACAAGATCTATAACAAATCCCTTTTTTTGCATCATTGTTGCAAAGGCATTTGGATGTCACTAAATAGCGCAGGGGCATAATGCAACTTATTTGCTCTTTAACACGGCGAGAGGGCCGACCTCCCATCCAGCTGACTGACAGGGAGGGAGCCACAAGGAGTGGAAGCAGCATACGCCATCCATCCATCACCAGAGCAGCAGACGGACAGGAAGGAACAGAAGCAGGAGTCGTGCAGAAGGAGCTGTCAATTTTTGGAGATCTCGGCTAAGTGAAAAAAATCCTCCCGCACAGCAGGCGTCCTGCTGCTTTGTACAAGCCGAGCGTCTGGTAGAAACCCAGAGACTGACAGCTCCTACAGGCACGAGCCTACATGGCGTGACAAAAACAACGGCGGGGCCGCGATGCATCATTAAAAGGCAGACGCCGTTAAGACGAGCAGGACGTTGGGAACTTGTAAGAGCATGAAGAAGGTGCCGGAGGAATGGAGGAGACGTGCGAGCGGAATGTTAACGGTGATCTCTGGTGATGACTGAGAGATTGAGGTCACGGTGATCTTTATTTCAGGGGTGGGCAAATGTTCTACGGCAGGGGTCACCAACCTTTTTAAAACCAAGAGCTACTTCTTGGGTACTGATTAATGCGAAGGGCTACCAGTTTGATACACACTTCAATAAATTGCCAGAAATAGCCAATTTGCTCAATTTACCTTTAACTCTATGTTATTATTAATAATTAATGATATTTACACTTAATTGGACGGTTTAAAAGAGGAGAAAACACGAAAAAAATGACAATTACATTTTGAAACATAGTTTATCTTCAATTTCGACACTTTAAAATTCAAAATTCAACCGAAAAGAAGAAGAGAAAAACTACCTAATTCGAATCTTTTTGAAAAAATTAAAATAATAATTTATGGAACATCATTAGTAATTTTTCCTTATTAAGATTAATTTTAGAATTTTGATGACATGTTTTAAATTGGTTAAAATCCAATCTACATTTTGTTAGAATATATAACAAATTGGACCAAGCTATATTTGTAACAAAGACAAATCATTATTTCTTCTAGATTTTCCAGAACAAAAATGTTAAAAGAAATTCAAAAGACTTTAAAATAAGATTTAAATTTGATTCTACAGATTTTCTGGATTTGCCAGAACAATTTTTTTGAATTTTAATCATAATAAGTTTGAAGAAATATTTCACAAATATTCTTTGTTGAAAAAACAGAAGCTAAAATGAAAAATTAAATTAAAATGTATTTATTATTCTTTACAATAAAAAAAATAAATTTACTTGAACATTGATTTAAATTGTCAGGAAAGAAGAGGAAGGAATTGAAAAGGTAAAAAGGTATATGTGTTTAAAAATCCTAAAATCATTTTTAAGGTTGTATTTTGTCTCTAAAATTGTCTTTCTGAAAGTTATAAGAAGCAAAGTAAAAAAATTAATGAATTTATTTAAACAAAAGAAGACCAAGGCTTTAAAATATTTTCTTGGATTTTCAAATTCTATTTGAGTTTTGTCTCTCTTAGAATTAAAAATGTCGGGCAAAGCGAGACCAGCTTGTTAGTAAATAAATAAAATGTAAAAAATAGAGGCAGCTCACTGGTAAGTGCTGCTATTTGAGCTATTTTTAGAACAGGCCAGCGGGCTACTCATCTGGTCCTTACGGGCTACCTGGTGCCCGCGGGCACCACGTTGGTGACCCCTGTTCTACGGCATATTTAAAGACGTGACATCATTAGGCTAGGTGTCAATGATGCCAAAAAAGAATCATTGTAATACCGCCATGCTTTATTAGTGAAGGCAGCTTACAAGTTGATAGCTTGCTATTATTTGCATAATGCGGATGAATGTGGCCTTGACTTCTCACTTCAAAGAAAAACAGTAAATAGAGAGGCTGTTATTATTTAGCTCAAGGCAAGGTTGGAGGAATATGTTCCCATCCTTGAGCAGAATGGAAGGCATTGGACATTACCAGCTTAGACCTTGGTTCTTCTCGAAGACGATCAACACAATCAATGCGTTCTGTGTTTGCAAAAACACACATTTAAGTTCCGGAAGAGGAGGTATAGAACGAGACAAAGGGAGAAAAATGTGGCTCTGCGCACACACACACACACACACACACACACACACACACACACACACACACACACACACACACACACACACACGCCCAGTTAAGTTTCAGTTTTGATCACCGGCAATGCGGAACTGAGAGGTGGACGTAATGCGAGAAGGGTGATTGTTTTAGAGAAGGCTCAAGACTTAAGACAGCTCTACCTGAGACAGTACCAGACACACCACCTGAGACAGTACCAGAGGCACCGCCTGTGATAGTACCAGATGCACCAACTGACCTAGTACCAGTGGCACCACCTGAGATAGTACCAGAAGCACCGCCTGAGATAGTACCAGATGTACCAACTGACCTAGTACCAGTGGCACCACCTGAGATAGTACCAGAGGCACCGCCTGAGATAGTACCAGATGCACCAACTGACCTAGTACCAGTGGCACCACCTGTGATAGTACCAGAAGCACCGCCTGAGATAGTACCAGAGGCACCAACTGACCTAGTACCACAAGCACCACCTGAGACAGTACCAGAGGCACCGCCTGAGACAGTACCAGACGCACCGCTTGAGACAGTACCAGACACAGTACCAGACACACCACCTGAGACGGTACCAGAGGCACCACCTGAGATAGTACCAGAGGCACCGCCTGAGACAGTACCAGAGGCACCACCTGAGATAGTACCAGATGCACCAACTGACATAGTACCACAAGCACCACCTGAGACAGTACCAGAAGCACCGCCTGAGATAGTACCAGAGGCACCGCCTGTGATTGTACCAGAGGCACCGCCTGAGACAGTACCAGAGGCACCGCCTGAGATAGTACCAGATGCACCAACTGACCTAGTACCACAAGCACCACCTAAGACAGTACCAGACGCACCACCTGAGACAGTACCAGAGGCACCGCCTGAGACAGTACCAGAGGCACCGCCTGAGATAGTACCAGATGCACCAACTGACCTAGTACCACAAGCACCACCTGAGACAGTACCAGAAGCACCACCTGAGATAGTACCAGAGGCACCGCCTGTGATAGTACCAGAGGCACCGCCTGAGACAGTACCAGAGGCACCGCCTGAGATAGTACCAGAGGCACCGCCTGAGACAGTACCAGAGGCACCACCTGAGATAGTACCACAAGCACCACCTGAGACAGTACCAGAGGCACCGCTTGAGACAGTACCAGACACACCACCTGAGACAATACCAGAGGCACCACCTGAGATAGTACCAGAGGCACCGCCTGAGACAGTACCAGAGGCACCGCCTGAGATAGTACCAGATTGCAACAACTGACCTAGTACCAGAGGCACCACTTGAGCTAGTACCAGAGGCACCACCGGAGATAGTACCAGAGGCACCACCTGAGATAGTACCAGAGACACCGCCTGAGATAGGACAACACTCAGTAAATGTTTGGGAACTGAGGAGACCAATTTTTGAAGCCACGCTGTTGTAACACGTGGCTTGGCATTGTCTTGCTGAAATAAGCAGGGGCGTCCATGATAACGTTGCTTGGATGGCAACATATGTTGCTCCAAAACCTGTATGTACCTTTCAGCATTAATGGTGCCTTCACAGATGTGTAAGTTACCCATGTCTTGGGCACTAATACACCCCCATACCATCACACATGCTGGCTTTTACACTTTGCACCTAAAACAATCCGGATGATTCTTTTCCTCTTTGTTCCGGGGGACACGACGTCCACGGTTTCCAAAAACAATTTGAAATGTGGACTCGTCAGACCACAGAACACTTCTCCACTTTGCATCAGTCCATCTTAGATGAGCTCGGGGCCCAGCGAAGCCGGCGGCGTTTCTGGGTGTTGTTGATAAATGGCTTTGGCTTTGCATAGTAGAGTTTTAACTTGCACTTACAGTTGTAGCGAGCAACTGTAGTTACTGACAGTGGTTTTCTGAAGTGTTCCCGAGCCCATGTGGTGATATCCTTTACACACTGATGTCGCTTTTTGATGCGTTACCGCCTGAGGGATCGAAAGTCTATAATATCATGGCTTACGTGCAGTGATTTCTCCAGATTCTCTGAACCTTTTGATGATATTACGGAGCGTAGATGGTGAAATCCCTAAATTCCTTGCAATAGCTGGTTGAGAAATGTTGTTCTTCAACAATTTGCTCGGGCATTTGTCGACAAAGTGGTGACCCTCGCCCCCGTCCTTGTTGGTGAATGACTGAGCATTTCACGGAAGGTGCTCTTATACCCAATCATGGCACCCACCTGTTCCCAATTAGCCCGTTCACCTGTGGGATGTTCCAAATAAGTGTTTGACGAGCATGCCTCAACTTTCTCAGTCTTTTTTGCCACTCGTGCCAGCTTTTTTTGAAACATAAAATGGGTTTCTGTGTCTGTTCTGACTGATTCACTTGTAATTCTTAATTGTACACATGACTAAACTAGACCATGACTGAGTTTTAGGCCATGCTAATTCCCACTCCTAACACAAACAAAACGTAGCTCTCGAAGTATAGCTCAGCGTGTTCATCACTTTTATCCAGCTTTGTCCCACTTTTTATGTTCCGCTTCCTACGTGGACCCTCACGTGCACACGCGGAAACGGAGGTGCTGCAGCAGATGTTAGCCTGCGTGTGCAAGCTGCTCTTCACCGTGTAATTAACCTCCCCGCTGTCATGTTCACATCACGCATGTCAGAAGAAGCCTGGATGTTTGCCAGTAATGACGTGCTTCCTTCTGCGCCCGATTGGTACCGGGCCGCACAAGAAATTATTATTATTTTTTTTTTTAATGAAATCAACATAAAAAACACAATATATACATTATATATCAATATAGATCAATACAGTCTGCAGGGATACAGTCCGTAAGCACACATGATTGTATTTATTTAAGAAAAAAAAAAAAAAAAAAATTTTTTTGCTTCCTTCTGTGCCCGATTGGTACCGGGCCGCACAAGAAATTTAATTTTTTTTTTTTTTTTTTTAATGAAATCAACATAAAAAACACAATATACACATTATATATCAATATAGATCAATACAGTCTGCAGGGATACAGTCCGTAAGCACACATGATTGTATTTATTTTAAAAAAATAAAAATAATAATAATTTTTGCTTCCTTCTGCGCCCGATTGGTACCGGGCCGCACAAGAAATTTAAATATTTTTTTTTATAATGAAATCAACATAAAAAACACAATATATACATTATATATCAATATAGATCAATACAGTCTGCAGGGATACAGTCCGTAAGCACACATGATTGTATTTATTTAAAAAAAAAAAATAAATAAAAAAATGTTTGCTTCCTTCTGTGCCCGATTGGTACCGGGCCGCACAAGAATTTTTTTTTTTTTTTTTAATGAAATCAACATAAAAAACACAATATATACATTATATATCAATATAGATCAATACAGTCTGCAGGGATACAGTCCGTAAGCACACATGATTGTATTTATTTAAGAAAAAAAAAGAAAAAAATGTTTGCTTCCTTCTGCGCCCGATTGGTACCGGGCCGCACAAGAATTTTTTTATTTTTTTTTAATGAAATCCACATAAAAAACACAATATATACATTATATATCAATATAGATCAATACAGTCTGCAGGGATACAGTCCGTAAGCACACATGATTGTATTTATTTAAGAAAAAAAATATATATATATTTTTGCTTCCTTCTGCGCCCGATTGGTACCGGGTCGCACAAGATTTTTTTTTTTTTTTTTTAATGAAATCAACATAAAAAACACAATATATACATTATATATCAATATAGATCAATACAGTCTGCAGGATACAGTCCGTAAGCACACGATTGTATTTCTTTAAGAAAAAAAAGAAAAAAAATGTTTGCTTCCTTCTGCGCCCGATTGGTACCGGGCCGCACAAGAAATTTAATTTTTTTTTTTTTTTTTTTAATGAAATCAACATAAAAAACACAATATATACATTATATATCAATATAGATCAATACAGTCTGCAGGGATACAGTCCGTAAGCACACATGATTGTATTTATTTAAAAAAAAAAAAAAAAAAAAAATTTTTGCTTCCTTCTGCGCCCGATTGGTACCGGGCCGCACAAGAATTTTTTTTTTTTTTTTTTAATGAAATCAACATAAAAAACACAATATATACATTATATATCAATATAGATCAATACAGTCTGCAGGGATACAGTCCGTAAACACACATGATTGTATTTATTTAAGAAAAAAAAATAAAAAATTTTTTTTGCTTCCTTCTGCGCCCGATTGGTACCGGGCCGCACAAGAAATTTAATTTTTTTTTTTTTTTTTTTAATGAAATCAACATAAAAAACACAATATATACATTATATATCAATATAGATCAATACAGTCTGCAGGGATACAGTCCGTAAGCACACATGATTGTATTTTTTTTTTTTTTTTAAATAAAAAAATTTTTTTTGCTTCCTTCTGCGCCCGATTGGTACCGGGCTGCACAAGAATTTTTTTTTTTTTTCTTTTTTTTTTTTAATGAAATCAACATAAAAAACACAATATATACATTATATATCAATATAGATCAATACAGTCTGCAGGGATACAGTCCGTAAGCACACATGATTGTATTTATTTAATAAAAAAATAAAAAAAATTTTTTTTGCTTCCTTCTGCGCCCGATTGGTACCGGGCCGCACAAGAAATTTAAATTTTTTTTTTTTTATTAATTTTTTTTTTTTTTTTTAATGAAATCAACATAAAAAACACAATATATACATTATATATCAATATAGATCAATACAGTCTGCAGGGATACAGTCCGTAAGCACACATGATTGTATTTATTTAAGAAAAAATAAATAAATAATTTTTTGCTTCCTTCTGCGCCCGATTGGTACCGGGCCGCACAAGAAATTTAATTTTTTTAATTTTTTTTAATTTTTTTTTTTTTTTTAATGAAATCAACATAAAAAACACAATATATACATTATATATCAATATATATCAATACAGTCTGCAGGGATACAGTCCGTAAGCACACATGATCGTATTTATTTAAGAAAAAGAAAAAAAAAGAACAATTTTTTTTTGTCCCCCCCCCCCCCCCACCGGTCCGTGGGACACATTTTCAAGCGTTGACCGGTCCGCAGCTACAAAAAGGTTGGGGACCACTGCTTTACGGTAATCCAATCGGAGAGAGATTGCGTAACCGCGATCTCTGTACGCCACGCAGTCAGGTGCACGTCGACTAACTGACGGAGGAGATGCACTTTGAAGATGCTTGTTGATGCAATTAAACCCCCTGCCTGAGCAAGACGCTTAACATAAAAAAGGAGGACCGCCGACCGGGTTCCCTCGGGCCGCGTGCAGCAAAACATACGAAAACAAACTCCAGAGCAAAAATATAAACTGAATACTTCAATACATATACCAGCAACCCAAAAATGTTGAAAGAGCCAAATTGGACCAAAAATACCCCAAAAAATATGTCTGGAGCCGCAAAAAAATTAAAAGCCTCACCCAAAACCAGTGATATAAGTCTTATAATGAAGGCAACACATGATGTAAGTGTCTATATTAGCCTACTATCAAAATGACTTTAAAAGTCTTATATAAGTATTAAAATTAAGTCAACACATGATGTAAAAAAGTGTCTGTATTAGCTATATTAGCCTACTATCAAAATGACTTTAAAAGTCTTATATAAGTGTTATAATGAAGGCAACACATGATGTAAATGTCTATATTAGCTATATTAGCCTACTATCAAAATGACTTTAAAAGTCTTATATACGTGTTATAATGAAGACAACACATGATGTAAGTGTCTATATTAGCTATATTAGCCTACTATCAAAATTACTTTAAAAGTCTTATATAAGTGTTATAATGAAGGCAACACATGATGTAAGTGTCTATATTAGCCTACTATCAAAATGACTTTAAAAGTCTTATATAAGTGTTATAATGAAGGCAACACATGATGTAAGTGTCTATATTAGCTATATTAGCCTACTATCAAAATGACTTTAAAAGTCTTATATAAGTGTTATAATGAAGCCAACACATGATGTAAGTGTCTATATTAGCTATATTAGCCTACTATCAAAATGACTTTAAAAGTCTTATATAAATGTTATAATGAAGACAACAAATGATGAAAGTGTCTATATTAGCGATATTAGCCTACTATCAAAATGACTTTAAAAGTCTTATATAAGTGTTATAATGAAGACAACACATGATGTAAGTGTCTATATTAGCTATATTAGCCTACTATCAAAATGACTTTAAAAGTCTTATATAAATGTTATAATGAAGACAACAAATGATGAAAGTGTCTATATTAGCGATATTAGCCTACTATCAAAATGACTTTAAAAGTCTTATATAAGTGTTATAATGAAGACAACACATGATGTAAGTGTCTATATTAGCTATATTAGCCTACTATCAAAATGACTATGTGTCACAAGCTGACACAAATCTTCGTTGACAGAAATGTTGAAATGTAATATTTATTCTACACATTTTTACAACATTGGAAAACATTAATAAAACGCAGGGTTCTCATGGGGTGAGATAACTTCTGGAAATTACTGGCTTTTAATGGCCAAAGGTATAGATGTGTGTTCAAGTTAAAGGAAATGGCGGGCTGTCTTCTTCTAATGGATTTATAACAATCTTTACAAGGCTTACATTTGCTGTGGTCTGGAACAAGATGGCACACAAACAACTATGAGAAATGCAGCCAATATTACATATGGATAATATGTCATGAGACATGCGAATATAAATTAAATACACAGAGGACATGAGTAAAGGAAATTGAATGAGCTCAAATATACCTACAAACGAGGCATGATGATGCAATATGTACATAAAGCTAGCCTAAATAGCATGTTAGCATCAATTAGCTTGCAGTCATGCACTGACAAAATATGCTTGATAAGCACTCCAAAAAGTCAATACCATCAACAAAGTTCACCTTTTGTGCATTCACGCACAGCATAAAACGTTTGGTGGACAAAATGAGACAAAGAAGGAGTGGCACAAAACACGTCTTTCTGGGGCAGCGTCGGAGAAAGTTGTACATGTAAACAAACTACGGTGAGTTCAAGGACCGCCAAAATTAGTAGGACAAAACGGCGCTCGCCAAATACTCTCATCTGGGAATCATGTTTAATATATATGTTTTCCCCCCATCTTTTTCTATTTTCATAAATTTTTTTAAAAAGCGCCAGGGAGCCACTAGGGCGGCGCTAAAGAGCCGCAGGGTGCAGACCCCCGACCTATACATCCAATTTACACAACAAACACGTGGACATCGGCGGCTTTCGGCGCTTTGGCAAACAAATAGCACAGCCCGCTTGGTGAACGCATGAATAATTATGCACTGCAAGGTTTTGGCAAACCGAGCGGAACAACGGGCGAGCGCTCGCCACTTTTAAAATAGTAAATAATTGGACTTTCTCTGCTCCACTGCCCAGGAATAACGAGATGATGAAGAGAAAATATGAGAGAATATTTCACACGACGACCACATGAACAGTGGTAGATACTCGAGCGACCATTAAGATAGTTAGAAAGTCATCCGTCTGTCTTTTCTATTCCGCTCGTCCTTGTTGGGGTCAAAGGTGAGCTGACTTGGGCCGAGAGGCGGGGTACTGCCTGGACGAGTCACCGGCCAATCGCAGGGAAAATACAAATCCAGGTGTGTCATAATGGTTTTCATTGAGGGCCACATCGCAGTTATGGTTGCCCTCAGAGGGCTGCTTTTAACAAGTAATATATATATATATATATATATATATATATATATATATATATATATATATATATATATATATATAAATAAATATATATATGTACATATATATATACATATATATATATATATATACATATATATATATATATACATATATATATATATATATACATATATATACACACATATATGTGTATATATATATATATATATATATATAAATAAATATATATATGTACATATATATATATATATATAAATAAATATATATATATACACATATACGTATATATATATATATATATATATATATATGTACATATATGTGTATATTCTGTATATATACACATATATACATACACACACATATATACACATATATATAAATACATACACACACATATATATATATATACAGCATACACACACACACATATATATATATATATATATATATACACACATATACGTATATATATATATATATATACACACATATACGTATATATATATATATATATATATATATATATATATATATATATATATATATATATATATATATATATATATATATATGTGTATATTCTGTATATATACACATATATACATACACACACATATATACACATATATATAAATACATACACACACATACATATATATTTATACACACACATATATATATATATACAGTATACACACACACACACACACACATATATATATATATATATATATATATATATATATATATATATATATATATATATATATATATATATATATATATATATATATATATATATATATATATATATATATATATATATATATATATATATATAAAAAATGAAATAAATGGAATGGAATGGAGAAACAATACCACTGTTTTTAGCGGTAAATTTCAAGCAACAGAGCTGCCAGGCTGGGTGTTGTTGATAATTGGCTTTCGCGTTGCATAGTAGAGTGTTAACTTGCACTTACAGATGTGGCAACCAGCTGTAGTTACTGAAAGTGGTTTTCTGAAGTGTTCCCGAGCCCATGTGGTGATATCCTTTACACACTGATGTGGCTTTTTGATGCAGTACCGAAGGTTCGTAATATCATCGCTTACGTGCAGTGATTTCTCCAGATTCTCTGAACCTTTTGATGATATTACGGAGCGTAGATGGTGAAATCCCTAAATTCCTTGCAATAGCTGGTTGAGAAATGTTCTTGAACAATTTGCTCAGGCATTTGTTGACAAAATGGTGACCCTCGACCCTTGTTTGTGGATGACTGAGCATTTCATGGAATCTGCTTTTATACCCAATCATGGCACCCACCTGTTCCCAATTAGCCTGTTCACCTGTGGGATGTTCCAAATAAGTCTTTGATGAGCATTCCTCAACTTTATCAGTCTTTTTTTGCCACTCGTGCCAGCTTTTTTGTAACATGTTGCAGGCATCAAATTCCAAATGAGCTAATATTTGCAAAAAATAACACATTTCCAGTTCGAACGTTAAATATCTTGTCTTTGCTGTCTATTCAATTGAATATAAGTTGAAAAGGATTTGTTGTATTCTCTTATTATTTACCATTTACACAACGTGACAACTTCACTGCTTTTGGGGTTTGTATATGCCGAACACTCGGGCAGGCTTTGCTACGCGTCTTAAAATGAAGCTTGGAACTCTACCAGCTATGTGCGGGTCAGTTTCAGACTGTGGGAGGTGTACGTTCATAAAAGCCTGGGTGGACGTCACACCCAATGTTCCTTTAAAGCACCAAAATGTGGACCAACATGAGATGAAGACCGGATGAAACAATTTTGACGGCTGCCAGGGTTTGTTTTGGTTTTGTCCTGCGGGGACGAGTCGAGGGATGTTGGAATAGAAAACGTGTGGCCCCGTGCACACCTGTGTGTGTGATTGTGTGCAGGGGGGGAGAATTAGTCTGACGAGCTGCCAACACTGCCGACTCGCACCAAATTACTCCCGCGGATTTCTTGGAAGCGTCGCTATTTTGTAATCAAATTGTCATTGTGAGCGAGCATGAAAAAAGGAAACAAAAACCGGCGTTCAATTTCTAGACTTGAAAAAATCACGGTTGGTTTTGATTCGCGGGATGCTTTTATTTGGATTGTAGCCCCACTTCCTGTTTCCTCTTTTCGCCTTAAAAAGCAGCCACGACTCAAACATGGCAGATTCTACATGTGGGAGGGATGCTCCAAACTAATCTGTTTGGATCTGGAGGGAACACAAGACTACACACACACACACACACACACACACACACACACACACACACACACACACACACACACACACACACACACACACACACACATGTGTTGCCTACTTTGTGTGGACCCACGTTTGGTTAGTACAGGGGTGGGCAATTAATTTTTACCGGGGGCCGCATGAGCAACCCGAGCACTGCTGGAGGGCCACATCGACAATATTTCAATTAAATGTTGCTCAATATTATTTTTTATATATACCGTAAGATAAATAATAATAATAATATTAATACTTTCATTTAACCTAACTTAACTTTATACCAAAAGCACTGCTTTGGAAATCATTTGTACCCCTTTCAGAGATCACATTTAGTTCCCCTTAAACATCCTCATGTTGCACAATGAAATGTAAGGATAGGATGAAGTGTGCATTCCTGTAACTTTCTCTAGTAACAGCATTCCATGATTAATATCAATAAATAAGCACACGTATGACTGAGGAGTCATAGTGTAACTTTGTGTGGTGTTTGAGTTGTCCGACTTTTTGTGTGGCCATAAACGCACCAGTGGTTTAGTGGTATGCGTGTTGGTGACAGATGACAAGTCCGTTTTTGGCCTGGTTTGTACGGCAGAAAATGACTAGTTTTTCGAGATAGCAGTGTTTTACTCCTGTTTTTCATGTGGTTATGGCCGAATATAAACAGTTTTGCTCAATAAAGTGATCGATATAATTCCTGGCCTCGAAGCATCTCCATAGACGTTACAATAATTGAACGGTGTTCAATTGAACGGTGTTGACGAACACCGTTAGGGCCGCTTGTTGTCACTGTCCCTCAGAGTTGCATTGCAAAATTACACAGAATAAATGTGTTTATTTTGTTTAGAATTCAGATGGGATTTGATTTGGTGCGCGGCATATATTTGCTGTGCGCAGAGGACGCTTGAGCAGTGCGCAATTGCGCAGGCGCGCACCTTAGAGGGAACGTTGCTTGGCAGTCCATGTCTTGTAGAAAACGCGCCATTCGTCATCAACTTTTCTCTTTTTAGCGTCTCGGGTGTAAACCGTGCATCACTTGTCGCTGTGCACCTTCACTCACAGGTTACACACGGACATACGCCCATAAATAACACTTTTCAAAATAAAAGCAGCACAGTTGTATTGCGCGCACGACATAGATGTTTTTTCAACTTTATTTTGTAATTTGTGATTGCAGCCGTTCACATTCACTCACAATCACGCACACACGGAAGTAATACAAATAACGCTTTTCAAAACAAAAGCAGCACCGTTGTATTGCACACACGACATAGATACTTTTTTAAATTTATTTCGTAATTTATGATTGGCCTCACGCGGGCCGGACAGGGACGCACAAAGGGCCGGATGTGGCCCGCGGGCCGCAGAATGCCCAGGTCTGGGTTAGTAGGTTGTGAGGGCCACCCTTTCCACTATAGCTAGAATGATGGAAAAAAAATATATCTAGCACTAGATGGGAGTAGAGAGTTGCAACCTCACTTCAGAATGCAAAACACACAAAGTAAAAAAACAGATTTTACTTCTGTAGTTTTGAGGACCAGGCAAATGTCCTCACAAGTCAAAAGGTCCTTACAGAAAGTGTGGTTTGTCAAGTGTATGTCCACACAAGGATGGTGAGACAAGTGCACACACACACACACACACACACAATATAAATACGACTGTCGCCCCGCTGGGATGCACAAACAAGCACTTAGAAATGTCAATTAGTAATTGCCCTCAGCGACACGCAACAAAAACATGGCTTACAAATGGCGGAGTCATTAGTTGTAAAATAACTGATTTCCAGGAATTGACCGGGGGAGTGTGAAGGGCCACACTGATAATTAGCATATATGTTTTAATTGGGTGGGGGTCATTCAATATAATTGGAAAGTGTGTCCACACTAGTGTTGTCCCGTTACCAATATTTTGGTACCGGTACCAATGTTAGTTCAATACTTTTCGGTACTTTTCTAAATAAAGGGGACCACAAAAAATGGCATTACTGGCTTTATTTTAACAAAAAATCTTAGGGTACATTAAAGGCCTACTGAAATGAAATTTTCTTATTCAAACGGGGATAGCAGATCCATTCTATGTGTCATACTTCATCATTTCGCGATATTGCCATATTTTTGATGAAAGGATTTAGTAGAGAACATCAACGATAAATTTCACAACTTTTGGTCGCTGATAAAAAAAGCCTTGCCTGTACCGGAAGTAGCGTGACGTCACAGGTTGTGGAGCTCCTCACATCTGCACATTGTTTACAATCATGGCCGCCAGCAACGAGAAAGATTCGGACCGAGAAAGCGACGATTTCCCCATTAATTTGAGCGAGGATGAAAGATTCGTGGATGAGGAAAGTGAGAGTGAAGGACTAGAGGGCAGTGGAAGCGATTCAGATAGGGAAGATGCTGTGAGAGGCGGGTGGGACCTGATATTCAGCTGGGAATGACTAAAACAGTAAATAAACACAAGACATGTATATACTCTATTAGCCACAACACAACCAGGCTTACATTTAATATGCCACAAATTACTCCCGCATAACAAACACCTCCCCCCTCCCGTCCATATAACCCGCCAATACAACTCAAACACCCGCACAACACACTCAATCCCACAGCCCAAAGTACCGTTCACCGCCGCAAAGTTCATACAGCACATATATTTCCCCAAAGTTACGTACGTGACATGCACATAGCGGCACGCACGTACGGGTAAGCGATCAAATGTTTGGAAGCCGCAGCTGCGTACTCACGGTAGCGTGTATCCAACTCAAAGTCCTCCTGGTAAGAGTCTCTGTTGTCCCAGTTCTCCACAGGCCAATGGTAAAGCTTGACTGTCATATTTCGGGAATGTAAACAATGAAACACCGGCTACGTGTTTGTGTTGCTGCAGCCGGCCGCTAATACACCGCTTCCCACCTACAGCTTTCTTCTTTGCTGTCTCCATTGCTCATTAAACAAATTGCAAAATATTCACCAACACAGATGTCCAGAATACTGTGGAATTTTGCGATGAAAACAGACGAATTAATAGCTGGCCACAATGCTGTCCCAAAATGTCCGCTACAATCCGTGACGTCACGCGCAAACGTCATCATACCGAGACGTTTTCAGCAGGATATTTCGCGGGAAATTTAAAATTGCACTTTACTAATCTAACCCGGCCGTATTGGCATGTGTTGCAATGTTAAGATTTCATCATTGATGTATAAACTATCAGACTGCGTGGTCGCTAGTAGTGGCTTTCAGTAGGCCTTTAATCATATGTTTATTATTGCAATTTAGTCCTTAAATAAAATAGTGAACATTGTTACGACCGGGTCGCATGGTGCTGCGAGGTTCGTTCTCCCGGGATGCAAACGGACGACTCCGGACAGGACTTGCAGGTAGGAACATGATTTATTCTCGTAAATCATAAAATGAAGACAGGAACAAACCAAACGAAGCGCGCCTACTAACACAAGGAAAGCTAGCGGAATAGCTCACAAGGAAAACACCAAGACGGGACTTAGCGTAAGACACGCACAGGGAACTAGAAAACATTCAAGGTAGCAGTTGCATAAAAGAAAACAAGTAAGCCAGATCGACTGACTGGCAAAGGCAGGCTTAAATACTGTCTCTGATTACAAACAGGTGTGCGTCCCGAACACAAGAGGCAGGTGAAAATAAGTAGCTATGGTAACCAACTCAGAGGTCCACAAACAGGAACTAAAGGAGTCCAAAACTAACAGAAAACACAAGTGACTCAAAAAACTTAAACAGACTATGATCCGGGCAACGGATCATAACAGAACATACTAGACCACTTGTCTTTTAGTAGTAAGTACAGTGTTTCCCATAAACTGCCAAGATACCTGTGGCGGTGGGGGCGTGGATATGGGCGTGGCTATGGGCGTGGTCACCATGACATCATCAAGTAATTTGCATAATTTACTACAATGATATGATTTTCTCTAAAAAGGCTCAAAAAATGTATACTTACTAATTAATAATAAGTTTTGTTTTAAACGTCCGTCCATCCATCCATCCATCCATCTATTTTACAATTTAATTACAACACTTTATGTACATATTTATATACAAATTTGAACAATAAGTTATTCACTGAAATATATTTATTAATTGTGGTTCTTACAAAAAATATATCTTATAAAATATAAAAGCTAAAATGTCTCTTAAAGCTCTGCCCCTTTAATTAGTGCATACTAAATAATTTAACTTTAGCCTACTACTACAACCCTATTATTTACCAGCAACATAAAGTGAAACAGAGGCAGAGGTGTCCTGCCACAGTCAGTAACAAATAAACAGAAAACAGTAGTGGTCAAATACAAATAAGGCAACAAGAGAAGTATCCTACACTTCTCTTTTGTAAAGTAAATCTGAACAGCCTATATGGGCATCTACATCAACTATATGATTTGCCTGAGAAGCTGGACAGGCCAAAAAAATATATATATTTAAAAAAATAAAAAATAAAAAATCTATTTGTGGCGGACGTAATTCTTTCGTGGCGGGCCGCCACAAATAAATGAATGTGTGGGAAACACTGCAGTAAACAAACAAAGGCTCCTAATTAGTCTGCTGACATATGCAGTAACATGTTGTGTCATTTATCATTCTATTTTGTCAAAATTATTACGGACAAGTGGTAGAAAATGAATTATTAATCCACTTGTTCATTTACTGTTATTATCTGCTTATTTTCTGTTTCAACATGTTCTATCTACACTTCTGTTAAAATGTAATAATCACTTATTATTCTCTTGTTTGATACTTTACATTAGTTTTGGATGATGCCATGAATTTAGGTATCAATCCGATACCAAGTAGTTACAGGATCATACATTGGTGTTACATTTTAACAGAAGTGTAGATGGAACATGTTAAAAGAGAAAATAAGCAGATATTAACAGTAAATGAACAAGTACCGGTAGATTAATATTCAATTGTTACAGCTTGTCCTTAATAATGTGTACAAAATAATAGGTGTATAAATGACACAATATGTTACTGCATATGTCAGCAGACTAATTAGGAGTCTTTGTTTGTTTACTTACTACTAAAAGACAAGATGTCTAGTATGTTCACTATTTTATTTAAGGACTAAATTGCAATAATAAACATATGTTTAATGTACCCTAAGATGTTTTTGTTAAAATAAAGCCAATAATGAAATGTTTTTGTGGTCCCCTTTATTTAGAAAAGTATCAAAAAGTATCGAAATACATTTTGGTACCGGTATGGGGACAACTCTAGTACACACCAACACGGAGTCCAGGATTCTTCAGGGAAAAGCCTGCATTTATCTACTTACCAAAACTATTGTCATCTCAATGTTTTACTTGATTATTTACTTGCATACAATGTACAATAATACATTCAAAACAGAAGTTTTGTTTGCACTTTTGTGATCTGATTGATTTGTATCACTATTTAACGATAATTGGCATATTTATTGATTTATTGGAGTTTATTCATTTGCATGCAATGTGCACTGCTACATTTTTATTTACAGATGTATTTAATTCAAGCAGAGGTATTGCCTCCCAGAGGAAGCTCTTAATACAGTTCACTGAAAATGATTGCATAAAAAGCACAAAATATATCTGGTCCAAAAATAACAGCATACAAATTAGAATTCTGCTGAGACTAAGAGCAGTGAATGCAGTGTTTTTTCAAACTACTAGTTTTTGATCAAATAAAAGCAACACTTGTTTTGAATAACCTCTGTCATGTGTATTCATTGGTTTCTTTAAAAAGTAAGGGGAAAAAATCTGAAAAAAATCTGAAAAAAATCGTTAAAAATCTGAAAAATATCGTAAATCGGATTTTTTGTGAAAAAACTGAAGATCTTATTTTTAGGCCTTCGTCATTGGTATCGTTCTTGAGGAGGAGGCAGTTTTGTGTATCGGCTTGGAAAATAAATATTGTGCATTCCTAGTGGCTGCTATATGCAAATACTGAATGTGTTCCTGGCCAACGGGGTAGTCATGATTGAGTCCTTTAAACTCTGTCTCGCATCAAGTGACTTAGTAACCGGGGCAAAACCTGTATTCTGTCCATATCTATTGTATTTTTCGGACTATAAGGCGCACTTAAAATCATTTAATTTTCTCAAAAATCGACGGTGCGCCTTATAACCCGGTGCGCCTAATGTACGGAATAATTCTGGTTGTGCTTACCGACCTCGAAGTTATGTTATTTGGTACATGGTGTAATGACAAGTGTGACCAGTCAAACATAAGAGATACGTGTAGACTGCAATATGACGCTAGTAAACAACGCCGAAACTTTAAATGTTCCGTTGAAAATAAAAAACAAACACGGCAACTCGAAAATCTGTCAACATATTTTAGTATGACAAAACTTTGTGTTTCAATGAGTTCCCGGCGAGAGGACAAACGCTGTCTTTGATCCTACCAAGAAGGCGGCTTGTAAAACTCCACTGTGCAGGATGGGAAGCAACATGAAGGTGCTCTGTTTCTTTGATGTATTGTAATCCACAGAAAGATTTTGTCTTGACCCGAGAACTACAAAGCGGAGAGGAAGCAGGACCAGACTCCCCTCCAGGCGACCTTTTCTTTGAACTGTTTTACTCAAAGGCGATGGCTGTTTACGACCCCCCTCCCTTAGAAACAGCTGTTGCCATGTAATCAGGGAAAGTCCAAATAAAGGCGTACAATCTTTCGTCAGAGCGTGGGACGACACTGTGCAAGAGTACAGTGACTACGCGTTTCTCCTCAATTGAGCCAAATTGAATTCTGTCTCTGTTTAATTCCTTGCTTCTTGTCTTGTTTAATAGATGTCATCAGTGTCTGAACCTGACAATGACTTTGAAGCCGCACCGCTTGATGGATTGTCGGCCCATTAGGGCAACCGTAGTCAGGGATAAAAGTATTACTATGGTGTGTGTATACGGACCGCAAAATGGCACCTATTAGCAGACATTTTATCGGGCGTTTTTTTTCACAATATTATGCAAAACCAACTTGTCTTACCTTCTGGTACCTGCTGATGTGTATTTGAGAGAAATTTGCGCACCTCCGCCATTGTAGTCCATGCCGACAACGTAGTCGATAAGCTTCTTCTTTGTCTCTATCTTCTGATTCATCCTCCGCTGCTGCCATTTCTCATATAAAGTAGTGTAAAGTTCTTACTTATATCTGTCAGTAAACTTGCCATGAAAGCGCTAAAACATACCGGTGCAGTGAGTTTATATTATTCACCCAAGGAACTTTAGTTATTAGAGAGTTCCGGTTCATTTCCGGTGTTGTTGTTGTTTACGGATGAGGAGATGCTGCTCCGTTATTGTTCAGAATAAAGTCTGAATGTCATTAAAACAGTTAGCTCCATCTTGTGACACTTCTTCCACTCCCGTCCTTGCACGCTACACCGCTACAACAAAGATGACGGGGAGAAGACGCTGTCGAAGTGGAGGCACGTAAATTCTAACCAAATGACTATGCATTTTTGGTTAGAAATACAATTTAAAAGCAAACATTTATAAAAGGAGAAAAATGCCAATACATACTTACAATTAATTAACTCTTTCCCGGACACTCAAAGCACTTTACAGTGAGAACTAAATAGTGATCAAATAAGTGTTTATCCCGAATATTAGTCTTGGTATTTTACGAGGCTAATAAGGGGTTGCTAAGTAACAACCTTTCTTCAAATCCATCATTTATCTCCGCACTGATTCACTTTGACTTTTTATTTATTTCATGTTTCATTAGCCTTTCATGTGTGGCTCACTAGGCTGGAAAATATTCATATTAATTAATGACCTTGGTACAACCATTCAAACCTTAGTTATACAAGCTTTTTTTTAATATATATTTATAAATAGATACTTTTCCCAGAGGCAAGCTGCATCACAGAAGCATGTTTGGAGCTTAAAAAGAAAATCAATAAAAGCAATCAATAAGGGGGAAAAAAATTGCATTTGAGGTGCATTTGCATGTGCGGTGTTTTGGATTAATTTATGGAATAATCATAAGCTACTTTGTGCAGAGTTGATGTTTAATTAATGCCGAGAGATGCATTTTATTTATTTATATAGATATATTATTGAAACCAGACAGTGTGCTACAATAACTCACATTATTTGAGCGGGACCATGTCGGCTGCAGCCCCACGGCGCTCTAATACTAAACTCCACATGAACAACACTGCACGTCACCATGGAAACTACAGTCAGCTGGGATGAAGATGCATTGCCAAAGGAGCAGGAAAGTGAAAATGCAAAGTACATATATATATATACACACACACACATATTTATATATATATATATATATATATATATATATTTATATATATATATATATATATATATATATATATATATATATATATATATATATATATATATATATATATATATATATATATATATATATATATATATATATATATATATATATATATATATATATATACACACTACCGTTCAAAAGTTTGGGGTCACCCAAACAATTTTGTGGAATAGCCTTCATTTCTAAGAACAAGAATAGACTGTCGAGTTTCAGATGAAAGTTCTCTTTTTCTGGCCATTTAAGCGTTTAATTGACCCCACAAATGTGATGCTCCAGAAACTCAATCTGCTCAAAGGAAGGTCAGTTTTGTAGCTTCTGTAACGAGCTAAACTGTTTTCAGATGTGTGAACATGATTGCACAAGGGTTTTATAATCATCAATTAGCCTTCTGAGCCAATGAGCAAACGCATTGTACCATTAGAACACTGGAGTGATAGTTGCTGGAAATGGGCCTCTATACACCTATGTAGATACTGCACCAAAAACCAGACATTTGCAGCTAGAATAGTCATTTACCACATTAGCAATGTATAGAGTGTATTTCTTTAAAGTTAAGACTAGTTTAAAGTTATCTTCATTGAAAAGTACAGTGCTTTTCCTTCAAAAATAAGGACATTTCAATGTGACCCCAAACTTTTGAACGGTAGTGTATATATATATGTATATACACATATATATATATATATATGTGTATATATATATATATGTATATATATATATATATACATATTAGGGCTGCAACTAACGATTAATTTGATAATCGATTAATCTGTTGATTATTACTTCGATTGATCGATTAATAATCGGATAAAAGAGAAACTACATTTCTATCCTTTCCAGTATTTTATTGAAAAAAAAACAGCATACTGTCACCATACTTATTTTGATTATTGTTTCTCAGCTGTTTGTACATGTTGCAGTTTATAAATAAAGGTTTATATATATATATATATATATATATATATATATATATATATATATATATATATGTGTGTGTGTGTGTATATACGTTTATATATACATATACTTTTATATACATATATATATACACGTATATATACATATATATAGCTTATTACTGTACATTGAAAAAAACTATTACTGTTTTTTACTTTAAAATTCTGTTGACTGAGCTGCCAGTTTTTGACTGTAAAATCTACAGTTGTTTTTTTAAACAGCGTATTACCGTAAATGGAAATACAGTACATCAGTTTTTACGGTAGTAGCTAAGTTGCCAGAATAAAAAAATAACTTGTACTGTTTTCAAATGTTGTAAAAAAAAATACAAAAAAACACTATATTTTACAGTAAAATTTTGTAAATGTAAAGTTTTTACTGTGAAATAAACAGTCTACTTAAAACAATTTATATAATTAATAATTAAATGCAGAGGCTAATTCATACAAAGGGCCACATAGCGATAGCATGGGCTAGCATGCAGTTGGCAGCCACGATATAACAGTATTAATATCATGGAAAACAAGTCTAACCTACCCCTAAAGTGGATGTTTCTGCTTCCTGGCTGCTGGCAATGTGTACATTTGTCATGATGACGACTTTTCATCACATCTTCACCTTCGGCCGCCATGCTTCCTTCAATCAGCAGGTGTCGTCATCAACAAGGCATTCATTTCCCCTCAGCGACCGATGGGGGCAAAAGTGGCGCACTGCATGAAAAAAATCAGCGAAGAAGAAGAAGAAGACTTTTTGCATCGACCAATCACATGAGCTCCGGGGAGCGAGGGGCGTGGTCATCCCTGCTACGAGCAACTGTTTCTAAACTCGCTGCCAGCGAAGAAGAAAATGTCCTCGGGGTAAAATACTTTTTTTTGTTACCGTACCAGAATATGTTGAAGCGTGTGTCGCACTTGGCTTCACTGAGAGAGAGACGAAGAAAGGCCGGTGAAATTCTGTATATTTGTAATATTTTGTATCCCGCGCGTGGGGGCGGAGCTCTGTGCCTCGTTCAGACAGCGGCAGCACTTCCGCGTTCTTCGCGACGTCAACGATACAAAAATGTGGATTATTATACATAAATTATATAATAACACCAATATAATGGAAACAAACCCTACAGAGTAGACTCGATTCCATGTTTTAAAAAAAAAAACGAAACAAAAAAAAACACGTATATTATGCCAGAAAAGGTGTCCCACGTAATTACTATATTTCTGTGCTGCCATTAAATGTGTCCCCCCTCTATTTTTCTCAATTGATGTAATAACTTCATGGGTTTTATTCTGTAGATACTTAGCATCATCAACAACAAAACTTGTGAATTTGAACTCATTTTATTAATGACAAAAAAAGTTAGTAGAAGATACGTAATATTTCAGCATATTTCTGTGCTGCCATTAAATGTGTCCCCTCTCTATTTTCCTCAATTGATGTACTAGCATCATGTGTTTTATTCTGTAGATACTTAGCATCATCAACAACAAAACTTGTGAATTTGGACTCATTTTATTAATGACAAAAAAAGTTAGTAGGGGATACATAATATTTCATCATATTTCTGTGCTGCCATTAAATGTGTCCCCCCACCCCCTCCTCTATTTTCCTCAATTGATGTACTAGCATCATGTGTTTTATTCTGTAGATACTTAGCATCATCAACAACAAAACTTGTGATTTTGTACTCATTTTATTAATGACAAAAAAAAGTTAGTAGAAGATACATAATATTTTAGCATACGGTATTTCTGTGCTGCCATTAAATGTGTCTCCCCACCCCCTCCTCTATTTTCGTCAATTGATGTACTAGCATCATTTGTTTTATTCTGTAGATACTTAGCATCATCAACAACAAAACTTGTGAATTTGGACTCCCGTTATTAATGACAAAAAAAAGTTAGTATGGGTTACATTATTTCAGCATATTTCTGTGCTGCCATTAAATGTGTCCCCCCTCTATTTTCCTCAATTGATGTACTAGCATCATGTGTTTTATTCGGTAGATACTTAGCATCATCAACAAGAAAACTTGTGAATTTGGACTCATTTTATTAATGACAAAAAAAGTTAGTATGGGATACATATTTCAGCATATTTCTGTGCTGCCATTAAATGTGTCCCCCCACCCTCTCCTCTATTTTCGTCAATTGATGTACTAACATCATGTGTTTTATTTTGTAGATACTTAGCATCATCAACAACAAAACTTGTGAATTTGAACTCATTTTATTAATGACCAAAAAAAAGTTAGTAGAAGATACATAATATTTCAGCATAATTCTGTGCTGCCATTAAATGTGTCCCCCCTTCTATTTTTCTCAATTGATGTACTAACTTCCTGTGTTTTATTATGTCAATACTTAGCATCATCAACAACAAAACTTGTGAATTTGGACTCATTTTATTAATGACAAAAAAAGTTAGTATGGGATACATAATATTTCAGCATATTTCTGTGCTGCCATTAAATGTGTCCCCCCACCCCCTCCTCTATTTTCGTCAATTGATGTACTAACATTATGTGTTTTATTCTGTAGATACTTAGCATCATCAACAACAAAACTTGTGAATTTGGACTGATTTTATTAATGACAAAAAAAGTTAGTAGGAGATTCATAATATTTCAGCATATTTCTGTGCTGCCTTTAAATGTGTCCCCCCTCTATTTTCCTCAATTGATGTACTAACATCATGTGTTTCATTCTGTAGATACTTAGCATCATCAACAACAAAACTTGTGAATTTGGACTCATTTTATTAATGATAAAAAAAAGTTAGTATGGGATACATAATATTTCAGCATATTTCTGTGCTGCCATTAAATGTGTCCCCACCTCTATTTTCCTCAATTGATGTACTAACTTCATGTGTTTTATTATGTAGATACTTAGCATCATCAACAACAAAACTTGTGAATTTGGACTCATTTTATCAATGACAAAAAAAGTTAGTAGGGGATACATAATATTTCTGTGCCGCCATTAAATGTGTCCCCCCACCCCCTCCTCTATTTTCGTCAATTGATGTACTAGCATCATGTGTTTTATTCTGTAGATACTTAGCATCATCAACAACAAAACTTGTGAATTTGGACTCATTTTATTAATGACCAAAAAAAGTTAGTAGAAGATACATAATATTTCAGCATATTTCTGTGCTGCCATTAAATGTGTCCCCCCCTTCTATTTTCCTCATTGACGTACTAACATCATGTGTTTTATTATGTAGATACTTAGCATCAAAGTCAAAATAATTGCCCAGGCCCTGCTCTAACCCCTAGGCCACTGAGTATGATGGTTGGAACTGGTGGGAATAGTTGGTTGACGTTTATTTCGGACATGTATGCAGTTTTAACATTGTCTCGATACCAATATTTTGGTACTGGTACCAAAATGTATTTCGATACTTTTCTAAATAAAGGGGACCACAAAAAAAATTGCATTATTGGCTTTATTTTAACAAAAAAAATCTTAGGGTACATGAAACATATGTTTATTATTGCAATTTAGTCCTTAAATAAAATAGTGAACATACTAGACAACTTGTCTTTTAGTAGTAAGTAAACAAACAAAGACTCCTAATTAGTCTGCTGACATATGCAGTAACATATTGTGTCATTTATCTACCTATTATTTTGTACACATTATTAAGGACAAGTGATAGAAAATTAATTATTAATCTACCTGTTCATTTACTGTTAATATCTTTCTCTTTTAACATGTTCTATCTACAATTCTGTTAAAATGTAATAATCACTTATTCTTCTCTTGTTTGGATACTTTACATTAGTTTTGGATGATAACACAAATTTGGTTGTCGATCCGATACCAAGTAGTTACAGGATCATACATTGGTCATATTCAAAGTCCTCAAGTGTCCAGGGACGTATTTCCTGACTTTATAAACATAATATGAATTTTTTTTAAAGGAAAAAATATTTAGTGATGCTACAAAAATATTGATTGATTGATTGATTGATTGAAACTTGTATTAGTAGATTGCACAGTGAAGTACATATTCTGTACAATTGACCACTAAATGGTAACACTCGAATAAGTTTTTCAACTTGTTTAAGTCGGGGTCCACGATAATCAATTCATGGTACATCGATGTAATCATAGTAGTATCGACTAGATACACTCCTGTACTTGGTATCATTACAGTGGATGTCAGGTGTAGATCCACCCATGGCGTTTGTTTACATTTTGACGCCGGTGAGCTATTGTATCCTCCTACGGTGTGTAGTGAAGCATGTTTAGCTACTCCTCGTCCTCCAGTGATAATATTATTGTAAGAAACTTACTTCATTTGTCGCCATGGCGGCGAGGATTAGTGATTTAGAAGTAGCTAAAACACTGCCAACTGCGGATGGATGTTCGCCATGTCTTAAAGCAGCTCTTCCTGAGGGTGTTTCAGTGTTATAACTTCACCTTTATCTTTACTTTTTAAGCCAAAATGCGTCCGTTCTCCATTTTCTGTCTACACACTGTGTCTGCTTGTAAGTACTCTGTGTGCGCGCTGCCGAACATGCTCCTCTGCTCGTTAAACCAGCAATGTCACGACGTGACGACGATGGAGGGGTAGGGGAGTGTGGGACCGATACTTTTTAGAGGCGGTATAGTACCGAATATGATTCATTAGTATCGCAGTATCGCTGAATTGTGGCCCCCATGTTCAATTGGCACCGCTGTTTTAGTGCGTATTTATTCTGTATTATTACTAAATGTATTATTGTCTGAATGTGTCATCCTGGTCCACCTGGTTTTACTTCACATTATGTGGGGCTTGAAATGAAGCATCAATAAAACCTGCAGTGTAAAACACATCAATGGAGGAGACTGATACCACCCAACTATACGTTTTCCTGTACAAATGTGTGTGTGTGTGTGTGTGTGTGTGTTTCTACCCTTCTTGAGACATTAACAAGGAAAAGTAGCTTCCATATGAGGAGGTGTGAACAAGTGATGACATAAATCATGGTCCCAATACAGGAAAAACCATTGCATCTAATAGAGAGCCAAATACTAGAGTCTGTGAACATTGCTCCAAAGTCAGGATTTTTTTTGTTAATTTAAAGTGCATACAAATGTAAACATTGACAGGTGCAAAGGCAGCAATATATTATAAAACAAGACGGCAGCTAAATAAGGACTTCCCCATTCATCCCCGAAAAAAAACCCGCCAGGTGAACAGCTGATTTTACGACTTCCGGTGCTGACGTAAGACGACCATGTCTTAAAGCACCTCTTCCTGAGGGTGTTTCAGTGTTATAACTTCACCTTTATCTTTACTTTTTAAGCCAAAATGCGTCCGTTCTCCCTTTTCTGTCTACACACTGTGTCTGCTTGTAAGTACTCTGTGTGTGTGCGCTGCCGAACATGCTCCTCTGCCCGTAAAACCAGCAATGTCATGATGAGATGGCGCGCCGTCATGCCCGTTCGAAAATAATTAAATATATTGGGAACCCCATCCGTCCATCCATTTTCTACCGCTTGTCTCTTTCAGGGTCGGGCGGTGGGGTGCTGGAGCCTATCCCAGCTGCATTCGGGCGGTAGGCGAGGTACACTCTGGACAAGTTGCCACCTCTTCACAAGGTCAACACAGATACGGTACTTTTCAAACAGTAAAGTACCTTTTTTGATTAATTAGTACCGTGATAATATACTAGTATACCGTAAAACCTTACGGCATGCACACATAGGGGGGGTGTACCAGTACTTTTTAGAGGTGGTATAGTATCGAATATGATTCATTAGTATCGCGGTACTATACTATTATCAGTATACCGTACAACAGGGGTCACCAACCTTTTTGAAACCAAGCGCTACTTCTTGGGTAGTGATAAATGCGAAGGGCTACCAGTTTGATACACACTTAAATAAATTCCAGAAATAGCCAATTTGCTCAAGTTACCTTTAACTCTATGTTATTATTAATAATTAATGATATTTACACTTAATTGAACGGTTTAAAAGAGGAGAAAACACGAAAAAAATGACAATTAAATTTGGAAACATAGTTTATCTTCAATTTCGACTCTTCAAAATTCAAAATTCAACCGAAAAAAAGAAGAGAAAAACTAGCTAATTTGAATCTTTTGGAAAAAATTTAAAAAAGAATTTATGGAACATCATTAGAAATTTTTCCTGATTAAGATTAATTTTAGAATTTTGATGACATGTTTTAAATAGGTTAAAATCCAATCTACACTTTGTTAGAATATATAACAAATTGGACCAAGCTATATTTCTAACAAAGACAAATCATTATTTCTTCTAGATTTTCCAGAACCAAAATTTTAAAAGAAATTCAAAAGACTTTGAAATAAGATTTACATTTGATTCTACAGATTTTCTAGATTTGCCAGAATAATTTTTTAAAATTTTAATCATAATAAGTTTGAAGAAATATTTCACAAATATTCTTTGTTGAAAAAACAGAAGGTAAAATGAAACATTAAATTAAAATGTATTTATTATTCTTTACAATAAAAAAAATAAATTTACTTGAACATTGATTTAAATTGTCAGGAAAGAAGAGGAAGGAATTTAAAAGGTAAAAAGGTATATGTGTTTAAAAATCCTAAAATCATTTTTAAGGTTGTATTTTTTCTCTAAAATTGTCTTTCTGAAAGTTATAAGAAGCAAAGTAAAAAAATTAATGAATTTATTTAAACAAGTGAAGACCAAGTCTTTAAAATATTTTCTTGGATTTTCCAATTCTATTTGAGTTTTGTCTCTCTTAGAATTAAAAATGTTGAGCAAAGCGAGACCAGCTTGCTAGTAAATAAATACAATTCAAAAAATAGAGGCAGCACACTGGTAAGTGCTGCTATTTGAGCTATTTTTAGAACAGGCCAGCGGGCTACTCATCTGGTCCTTACGGGCTACCTGGTGCCCGCGGGCACCGCGTTGGTGACCCCTGCCGTACAACCACAGTACAATGTTAAAAAACCAACATAGCAGTAGTCTAAGTTCACTTTGACGAAGTGGCAAAACACAAATCAACATTTTCCTGCATCGTAAGAGCCATTTCTTCCTTTGGGAGGAGGATGACTTGAGATACATTCTGCTTCCGTGCAGTGATTATCCGTGCAAAACGTGTAAACAAATATACAACAACAGGGAAGTGTAGTGAGAAAAATAGGATAGTCTGCCATTGCGTTCATACTGCTCGCTATTTAAGCTGCAAACTGAACTCTAGTAAATGTTGCACTCTTCTAAAATGGGGGTACGGAATGGCTAATGTGTGGGGATATGTTGGTCAATTTGTGCCAGCGAGCCAAACGGGCGATGACGAACTACACCGCAAACAGCAGCTGACAGCCACGTCCCGGCCACAATTAAATATTAAAACGTAAACATCAGCAGATTAGGGCGGGAGGTGTTGACATATTTCATGCCCCTATGTGGCTGAGCATGCAGCAACACTGCAGCGTTGGTCACAGCCAGCTGGTGTTCGTGCGATGAAGACGCCAACATAAAAAGAAGATGAATCTGACACCTCCCAACATTTTATTTCAGCATCCGGTGTAAGTGTCAACGTGCGCCGTGTGCATTTTGACTTAAGGAATACGCTGGGGGAGCAGTGAGGAGACAGCTTTATAGGTGGTTGTAATGCAGAAACATCATGATTATAAAGAATATGTGTGCAAGTCATATCTTTATATTATAGTCACCTCGTTTTATGTTTCACCAGTTGTTTTTTTACTCTTGTACAGGAGCGGAAGGGGACTTACGATGATTCTAATATACATTTAAAGGCCTACTGAAAGCCACTACTAGCGACCACGCAGTCTTATAGTTTATATATCAATGATGAAATCTTAACATTGCAACACATGCCAATACGGCCGGGTTAACTTATGAATTGCAATTTTAAATTTCCCGCCACACTTCCGGTTAAAAACGTTTTATTATGCTGATGTATGCGTGTGACGTCACGAGGACAAGGGAAGTATTCGGAGCCCGTAGAAAAAGCTCTGTTTTCATTTCATAATTCCACAGTATTCTGGACATCTGTGTTGGTGAATCTTTTGCAATTTGTTTAATGAAGAATGGAGGCTGCAAAGAAGAACGTTGCGGGTGGGATCGGTGTATTAGCGGCTGGCTGCAGCAACACAACAAGGACTACTTACTTGGATAGCAGACGCCTAGCCGATGCTAGCCGCCAAACCCACGGATGAAGTCCTTCGTCGCGCCGTCGATCGCTGGAACGCAGGTGAGCACGGGTGTTGATGAGCAGATGAGGGCTGGCTGGCGTAGGTGGAGCGCTAATGTTTTTATCATAGCTCTGTGAGGTCCGGTTGCTAAGTTAGCCTTAGCGTCGTTAGCAACAGCATTGTTAAGCTTTACCAGGCTGAGAATTATTAACCGTGTAGTTACATGTCCATGGTTTAATAATATTGTTGATCTTCTGTCTATCCTTCCAGTCAGGGGTTTATGTATTTTGTTTCTATCTGCATTTGAGAACGATGCTAGCACGTTAGCTCAGTAGCTAAGTGTGTCACCGATGTATTGTCGTGGAGATAAAAGTCACTGTGAATGTCCATTTCGCGTTCTCGACTCTCATTTTCAAGAGGATATAGTATCCGAGGTGGTTTAAAATACAAATCCGTGATCCACGGAAAAAGGAGAGAGTGTGGAATCCAATGAGCCAGCTTGTACCTAAGTTACGGTCAGAGCGAAAAAAGATACGTCCTGCACTGCCTCTCTAGTTCTTCACTCTAACGTTCCTCATTCACGAATCTCTCATCCTCGCTCAAATTAATGGGGTAATCGTCGCTTTGTCGCTCCGAATCTCTCTCGCTCCATTGTAAACAAAGGAAAATTGTGAGGAATACTAGCTCCTGTGACGTCACGCTACTTCCGGTACAGGAAAGGCTTTTTTATCAGCGAGCAAAAGTTGCGAACTTTATCGTCGATTTTCTCTACTAAATCCTTTCAGCAAAAATATGGCAATATCGCGAAATGATCAAGTATGACACATAGAATGGATCTGCTATTCCTGTTTAAATAAAAAAAATCATTTCAGGAGGCCTTTAAGCAAGGGCTTGACAACTGCAGTTTTCAGAGATACTGGTCACACTTATCATTTCACCATGTACCAAATAAAATAGGTTTGAGGTCGGTAAGCACAACCAAAATTATTACTTACATTAGGTGCACTATCTTTAAAGGCCTACTGAAATGAATTTTTTTTATTTAAACGGGGATAGCAGATCTATTCTATGTGTCATACTTGATCATTTCGCGATATTGCCATATTTTTGCTGAAAGGATTTAGTATAGAACAACGACGATAAAGATCGCAACTTTTGGTATCTGATAAAAAAAAGGCTTGCCCCTACCGGAAGTAGCGTGACGTAGTCAATTGAACATATACGCAAAGTTCCCTATTGTTTACAGTGATGGCCGCCAGAAGTGAGAGAGATTCGGACCGAGAAAGCGACGATTTCCCCATTAATTTGAGCGAGGATGAAAGATTTGTAAATGAGGAAAGTGCAAGTGAAGGACTAGTGGGGAGTTGAAGCTATTCAGATAGGGAAGATGCTGTGAGAGCCGGGGGTGACCTGATATTCAGCTGGGAATGACTACAACAGTAAATAAACACAAGACATATATATACTCTATTAGCCACAACACAACCAGGCTTATATTTAATATGCCACAAATTAATCCCACATAACAAACACCTAGGTGTTTCTTATGCTAGCTCCTAGCTACTAGCTACTAGCTTGAGCTAGTTATAGCTCGAGCGGGTTATATGGACGGGATCCCGTATATATAACCCGCCAATACAATTCAAACACCTGCACAACCCACACACTCACTCAGCCCAAACAACCGTTCACCTAACCCAAGGTTCATAAAGCTTATATATTTAATCAAAGTTACGTACATGACACGCACGTACTGGCAAGCAATCAAATGTTTGGAAGCGCGCGGGTGGGACCTGATATCCAGCTGGGAATGACTACAACAGTAAATAAACACAAGACATATATATACTCTATTATCCACAACACAACCAGGCTTATATTTAATATGCCACAAATGAATCCTAATGCTAGCTCCTAGCTCCTAGCTACTAGCTCAAGCTAGTTATAGCAAGCGATCAAATGTTTGGAAGCGCAGCTGTGTACTCACGGTATCGCAACTGTGTATCCAAATCAAAGTCCTCCTGGTTAGAGTCTCTGTTGTCCGAGTTCTTCGATCTTGACTGCATCTTTCGGGAATGTAAACAAAGAAGCGCCGGCTGTGTACGTGTTGCTGCTGACTTCCCTCGCAAAATAGACACTTCGCACAGACAACTTTCTTCTTTGCTTGCTCAGCTTCTTTCTCCATAATGCAATGAACATGATTGGAACAGATTCACCAACACAGATGTCCAGAATACTGTGGAATAATGACATGAAAACAGAGCTATTTCGTATTGACTTCAATGGTGTCCGAATACTTCCGTTTCAATGATTGACGTCACGCGCATACGTCATCCTCAGAGGCGTTTCGAACCGGAAGTTTAGCGGGAAATTTAAAATGTCACTTTATAAGTTAACCCGGCCGTATTGGCATGTGTTGCAATGTTAAGATTTCATCATTGATATATAAACTATCAGACTGCGTGGTCAGTAGTAGTGGCTTTCAGTAGGCCTTTAATTATTCATGAAACAGATGTTTTTTGTTAACATGTTGGTTGAATAAAAATACAACCATGTTTTAAAAAGTTAAAAGTACTAATGATAGTCACACACACACACACTAGGTGTGGCGAAATTATTCTCTGCCTTTGACCCATCACCCTTGATCACCCCCTGGGAGGTGAAGGGAGCAGTGAGCAGCAGCGGTGGCCGCGCCCGGGAATCAATTTTGGTGATTTAACCCCCAATTCCAACCCTGGCAGTCACACGTGGGGCGGTATAGCTCGGTTGGTAGAGTGGCCGTGCCAGCAACTTGAGGGTTCCAGGTTCGATCCCCGCTTCCGCCATCCTAGTCACTGCCGTCGTGTCCTTGGGCAAGACACTTTACCCACCTGCTCCCAGTGCCACCCACACTGGTTTAAATGAAACTTAGATATTGGGTTTCACTATGTAAAGCGCTTTGAGTCACTAGAGAAAAAGCGCTATATAAATATAATTCACTTCACTTCACATAAGAGATGCATGTAGACTGCATTATGATGGCAGTCACATATAAGAGATACGTGTAGACTGCAATATGACTCAAGTCAACAACACCAACATTTTAAAGGCCTACTGAAAGCCACTACTAGCGACCACGCAGTCTGATAGTTTATATATCAATGATGAAATCTTAACATTGCAACACATGCCAATACGGCCGGGTTAACTTATAAAGTGACATTTTAAATTTCCCGATAAACTTCCGGTTGAAAATTCCTTTGGATATGACGTATGCGCGTGACGTAGCCAGTGAAACAGAGGTATGGCTCCCCCATTGAAGCCAATACGAAATAGCTCTGTTTTCATGTCATTATTCCACAGTATTCTGGACATCTGTGTTGGCGAATCTGTTGCAATTTGTTCATTGCATTATGGAGAAAGAAGCTGAGCAAGCAAAGAAGAAAGTTGTCGGTGCGAAGCGGAGTATTTTGCGAGGGAAGTCAGCAACACAACACAGCCGGTGTTTCATTGTTTACATTCCCGAAAGATGCAGTCAAGATGGAAGAACTCGGACAACAGAGACTCTTACCAGGAGGACTTTGACTTCGATACACAGACGCCTGTAGAGAACTGGGACAACACAGACTCTTACCGGGATTACTTTGATTTGGATACACAGACGCAGACGCGGTACCGTGAGTACGCAGCTGCGCTTCCAAACATTTGATCGCTTGCCCGTACGTGCGTGTCACGTACGTAACTTTGGTTAAATATATAAGCTTTATGAACCTTGGGTTAGGTGAACGGTCTTTTGGGCTGAGTGATTGTGTGTGTTGTGCAGGTGTTTGAATTGTATTGGTGGGTTATATGGACGGGAGCTAGAAGCTAGGAGCTAGCATAACAAACACATAGGTGTTTTTATGCAGGATTAATTTGTGGCATATTAAATATAAGCCTGGTTGTGTTGTGGCTAATAGAGTATATATATGTCTTGTGTTTATTTACTGTTGTAGTCATTCCCAGCTGAATATCAGGTCCCACCCGCGGCTCTCACAGCATCTTCCCTATCTGAATCGCTTCCACTCCCCACTAGTCCTTCACTTGCACTTTCCTCATCCACAAATCTTTCATCCTCGCTCAAATTAATGGGGAAATCGTCGCTTTCTCGGTCCGAATCGCTCTCACTTCTGGCCGCCATCACTGTAAACAATAGGGAACTTTGCGGAAATGTACAACTGACTACGTCACGCTACTTCCGGTAGGGGCAAGCCTTTTTTTTGGTCAGATACCGAAAGTTGCGATCTTTATCGTCGTCGTTCTCTACTAAATCCTTTCAGCAAAAATATGGCAATATCGCGAAATGATCAAGTATGACACATAGAATAGATCTGCTATCCCCGTTTAAATTTTTTTTATTTTATTTAGGCCTTTAAATGTTCCATTGAAAATATAGAACATTACACACGGCGCTCAAAAATCTCTCAAAACGTTTTAGTAGGACTTTGGTAAGCTATGAAGCCACACCACTTGGTGGATTGTACTGTGCTTCAACATAGGAGAGTTATTATGGTGTGTGTATAAGGTAAGACATTATCTGTATTTGGGATCTGCATAAATCCTGAAAATTTGCGCGCGTCCCGCCTTTGTAGTCCGTGGCCAGTTGTCAATAAGCTTCTTCTTTTTCTTTATCTTCTTGTTATGTGACATTCATCCTCCGCTGTTGCCATTTCTAATATAAAGTAGTGTAAAGTTCTCACTTATATCTGTCAGTAAACTCGCCATGAAAGCACTAAAACATACCGGTGTAGTGAGTTGACATTATTCACCCAAGGAACTTTAGTTATTAAAGAGTTCCGGTCGGACGTTTTTTTTCCACGGGACACATTTCCGGCCTCGTTGTTGCTGCACTATGTACAGATGAGTGTTAGACCCTGGAATTTAAGAGAGGAAAAAAACACTTTTTTTTTTAGAAACATTGTGTTGAAGCAGTGACCATCAACACTGAGCATTCCTGCTGTCTTGGTAGAAGCTGAATGTTTGATAAAGATCTCGTATTGGATCTCATTAATATGCAAGGCAGTGAGCTTATACTCACTGTCAAACACACAAACAAACACACACACACACACACACACACACACACCACTCCCCATCAATTTTGTCTGTCTCATCCATTCTAAATCACGTCGAGAAAACAACAACTTAGCGAGTCGCCTTTCTCGTGGGCTCGGCTAACAAACTCTCTGCGATGCCGCTCACAGCCGCCGACCCATCTATTTTCTGAAAGTGCACACACACCCTCGGTAGATGAAAGGCTTGCAGCTGTTGGCGCACAAACAACTGAGCCAGATGAATATTTATACACACACACACACACACACACAGGAGCACTTCGTTATGCAGCTTTGAGAGCTCATTCTCCTCCTCATCCTCTACAGCACTTCTTTTCTCGCAAAAATAAATAACTAAATCATATTTACTCCAACATTACCAAACACCACGCCTCAAACAATTGCCAGATGTGTCCTGCACTTGAACACATGATGGAGCGCACGCTGCCAGCAGACCATACTCGGCTCTGTGAAGTAGAGTTTAGAGATGGTGACACTTTTACACATTAAATCTATTAGGGTGAAACACAACAATATGGTTTGTGGGAAATAAAATAATACAAATGCAGAAGCTTCTGCTTGGATTTGTGACCACTCCTCTTGACAAAATTGGTGCAGTTCAGCTAAATGTGTTGGTTTCCTGACATGGACTTGTTTCTTCAGCATTGTCCACACGTTTTAAGTCAGGGCTTTGGGAAGGCCCTTCTAAAACCTTCATTCTAGCCTGATTTAGCCATTCCTTTACCACTTTTGAGGTGTGTTTGGGGTCATTGTCCTGTTGGAACACCCAACTGCGCCCAAGACCCAACCTCCGGGCTGATGATTTTAGCTTGTCCTGAAGAATTTGGAGGTCATCCTCCTTTTTCATTGTCCCATTTACTCTTGAAAATCAACTTTTACCTTGAAAATCAGTTTTTGCCTTGAAAATCAGTTTTTACCTTAAAATCAACTTTTACCTTGAAAATCAGTTTTTACCTTGAAAATCAGTTTTTACCTTGAAAATCAACTTTTACCTTGAAGATCAACCTTTACCTTGAAAATCAACTTTTACCTTGAAAATCAACTTTTACCTTGAAAATCAACTTTTTGCCTTGAAAATCAGTTTTTGCCTTGAAAATCAGTTTTTACCTTGAAAATAAATTTTTACCTTGAAATTCAACTTTTACCTTGAAATTCAACTTTTACCTTGAAAATCAACCTTTACCTTGAAAATCAGTTTTTGCCTTGAAAATCAGTTTTTACCTGAAAATCAGTTTTTACCTTGAAAATCAACTTTTACCTTGAAGATCAACTTTTACCTTGAAAATCAACTTTTACCTTGAAAATCAGTTTTTGCCTTGAAAATCAGTTTTTGCCTTGAAAATCAGTTTTTACCTTGAAAATAAATGTTTACCTTGAAATTCAACTTTTACCTTGAAAATCAACCTTTACCTTGAAAATCAGTTTTTACCTTGAAAATCAGTTTTTACCTTGAAAATCAACTTTTACCTTGAAAATCAACTTTTACCTTGAAAATCAGTTTTTGCCTTGAAAATCAGTTTTTACCTTAAAATCAACTTTTACCTTGAAAATCAGTTTTTACCTTGAAAATCAACTTTTACCTTGAAGATCAACCTTTACCTTGAAAATCAACTTTTACCTAGGAAATCAGTTTTTACCTTGAAAATAAACTCTTACCTTGAAAATAAACTTTTACCTTGAAAATCAGTTTTTCCCTTGAAAATCAGTTTTTACCTTGAAGATCAACTTTTACCTTGAAAATCAACTTTTACCTTGAAAATCAGTTTTTGCCTTGAAAATCAGTTTTTGCCTTGAAAATCAGTGTTTACCTTGAAAATAAATGTTTACCTTGAAATTCAACTTTTACCTTGAAAATCAACCTTACCTTGAAAATCAGTTTTTACCTTGAAAATCAGTTTTTACCTTGAAAATCAACTTTTACCTTGAAAATCAACTTTTACCTTGAAAATCAGTTTTTGCCTTGAAAATCAGTTTTTACCTTAAAAATCAACCTTTACCTTGAAAATCAGTTTTTCCCTTGAAAATCAGTTTTTACCTTGAAAATCAACTTTTACCTTGAAGATCAACTTTTACCTTGAAAATCAGTTTTTGCCTTGAAAATCAGTTTTTACCTTAAAAATAAATTTTTACCTTGAAATTCAACTTTTACCTTGAAAATCAACCTCTACCTTGAAAATCAGTTTTTACCTTGAAAATAAACTCTTACCTTGAAAATCAGTTTTTACCTTGAAAATCAGTTTTTACTTTAAAAATCAACCTTTACCTTGAAAATAATTTTTTACCTTGAAAATCAACTTTTACCTTGAAAATCAACCCAGTTCCATTGGCAGCAAAACAGGCCCAGAGCATAATACTACCACCACCATGCTTGACGGTAGGAATGGTGTTCCTGGGATTAAAGGCCTTACCTTTTCTCCTCCGAACAAATTGCTGGGTATTTTGGCCAAACAGTTCCATTTTTGTTTCATCTGACATCACAAGGACAAAGATAAGACCTTCTGGAGGAAAGTTCTGTGGTCAGATGAAACAAAAATGGAGCTGTTTGGCCACAATACCCAGCAATATGTTTGGAGGAGAAAAGGTGAGGCCTTTAATCCCAGGAACACCATGCCTACTGCCAAGCATGGTGGTGGTAGTATTATGCTCTGGGCCTGTTTTGCTGCCAATAGAACTGGTGCTTTACAGAGAGTAAAAGGAGGATTACCTCCAAATTCTTCAGGACAAGCTAAAATCATCAGGCCGGAGGTTGGGTCTTGGGCGCAGTTGGGTGTTCCAACAGGACAATGACCCCAAACAAAAGTGGTAAAGGAATGGCTAAATCAGGCTAGGTGTGTCCAAACTGTTGGCCTGTACTGTATATTTCAGGTCATACTGTCCATCACCTCTAAAAAAAATGTTTGTAAAAATGTGCTTTCTGGTTGTTTCTATTAATTAGGTGTCCTACTGGAACATGTACAGGATGAATGTTCGACGCTACAGTGCTGTGATCCGCCAATGATGTTTGGCGCGTGCCAGCAACCTGAGGGTCCCCGGTTCGATCCCCACCTTCTACCCACCTAATCACGTCCGCTTTGTCCTTGGACAAGACACTTCACCCTTGCTCCTGGTGGGTCACGGTAAGCGCCTTGCATGGCAGCCCCCGCCATCAGTGTGTGAATGTGTGTGTGAATGGGTGAATGTGGAAATAATGTCAAAGCGCTTTATAATAATAATAATAATAACTGGGATTTATATAGCGCTTTTCTAAGTACCCAAAGTCGCTTTACATGTTAAAAACCCATCATTCATTCACACCTAGTGGTGGTAAGCTACTTTCATAGCCACAGCTGCCCTGGGGTAGACTGACGGAAGCGTGGCTGCCAATTTGCGCCTACGGCCCCTCCGACCACCACCTATCATTCATTCAACATTCATTCACCGGTGTGAGCGGCACCGGGGGCAAGGGTGAAGTGTCCTGCCCAAGGACACAACGGCATGGTAAGAGGCGGGGAGCGAACCTGCAACCCTCAGGTTTCTGACACGGGCGCTCTACCCACTACGCCATGACGCCCCATGGTGAGTACCTTGAAGGTAGAAAAGCGCTATACAAGTATAACCCATTTACCAGTGCACAAAGAAAGGACCATAAAGACATGGATGACAGAGTCTGGTGTGGATGAACTTGACTGGCCTGCACAGAGTCCTGACCTGAACCCGATAGAACACCTTTGGGATGAATTAGAACGGAGACCGAAAGCCAGGCCTTCAGTGTGTGTGACCTCACCAATGCGCTTTTGGAAGAATGGTGGAAAATTCCTATAAACATACACACCAACATTGGTAGAAAAGCGCTACACCCTGCTTGGCACTCAGCATCAAGGGTTGGAATTGGGGGTTAAATCACCAAAAATGATTCCCTGGCGCGGCCACCGCTGCTGCTCACTGCTCCCCTCGCCTCCCAGGGGGTGATCTAGGGTGATGGGTCAAATGCAGAGGGTAATTTCGCCACACTTAACTATACAAGTATAACCCATTTACCAGTGCACAAAGCAAGGTCCATAAAGACATGGATGACAGAGTCAATCAATCAATCAATGTTTATTTATATAGCCCTAAATCACAAGTGTCTCAAAGGGCTGGTGTGGATGAAATTGACTGGCCTGCGCAGAGTCCTGACCTGAACCCGATAGAACAGTGGTCCCCAACCGGTACCGGTCCGTGGACCGATTGGTAAAAAATAAAAATAAAAATTTAATATTTAAAAAAAAAAAAAAATTTTAATTTTTTGTGCGGCCGCTGCCCGGTACCAATCGGTCCACGGACCGGTACCAGGCCACGGCCACACAAGAAATTAACAACAACAAAAAAAGTTTTTTTTTTTTTTTTTTTCAATTAAATCAACATAAAAAAAACACAATATATACATTATATATCAATATAAATCAATACATTCTGCAGGGATACAGTCCATAAGCACACATGATTGTATTTCTTTATGACAAAAAAAAAAAACATCAGTGTGTGACCTCACCAATGCGCTTTTGGAAAAACGGTGGAAAATTCCTATAAAAACACTCCGCAACCTTGGTAGAAAAGCGCTATACAAGTATAACCCATTTACCAGTGCACAAAGCAAGGTCCATAAAGACATGGATGACAGAGTCTGGTGTGGAGGAACTTGACTGGCCTGCACAGAGTCCTGACCTGAACCCGATAGAACAGTGGTCCCCAACCGGTACCGGTCCGTGGACCGATTGGTAAAAAATAAAAATAAAAATGTAATTAAAAAAATAAATAAATAAAATATTTCTTGTGCGGCCGCTGCCCGGTACCAATCGGTCCACGGACCGGTACCAGGCCGCGGCCGCACAAGAAATTAAAAAAAAAAAAAAAAATTTTGTTTTTTTAATTAAATCAACATAAAAAACACAATATATACATTATATATCAATATAAATCAATACAGTCTGCAGGGATACAGTCCGTAAGCACACATGATTGTATTTCTTTATGACCAAAAAAAAAACAGTGTGTGACCTCACCAATGCGCTTTTGGAAAAACGGTGGAAAATTCCTATAAAAACACTCCTCAACCTTGGTAGAAAAGCGCTATACAAGTATAACCCATTTACCAGTGCACAAAGCAAGGTCCATAAAGACATGGATGACAGAGTCTGGTGTGGATGAACTTGACTGGCCTGCACAGAGTCCTGACCTGAACCCGATAGAACACCTTTGGGATGAATTAGAACGGAGACTGAGAGCCAGGTCTTCAGTGTGTGACCTCACCAATGCGCTTTTGGAAGAACGGTGGAAAATTCCTATAAACACACTCACCAACCTTGGTAGTAAAGCGCTACACAAGTATAACACATTTATTTATGCAAGCATAACCCATTTTTATTGCGTAAAGGTCGCGGTGACCTAGTGTCCACCTGTGCCCGGGTCAAGCCAACTCCTAAATAGTCGGCGTGACGGCGCCAGACGCAGAAGCGTCTCTCTAATTGTTCCCGCTATAAGGGATGGACCGCGGCTCAGTGGAAAGCGGACGTGCTCCCCCCCCCCTCCCCCGAGGGCTGACATTTAATCCATGCCAATTTACTAGAGCTGCGGCTCACCCGGGCGGCGCGTCGCCTCCGGGTGAACCTCCGGTGCTGACGTCTTGCAATCGCGCTTGTATTCTGTTTTTTTTGGGAGGAAGGACGTCAATGAAACGGTAAAAAAGATGTGCCTCGTAAAAATACAAAATAAAAGAGCTTTTATGGCCACGCCGTGGACTCGGGCCTAGATTGCGGGCGTGCAGGAAGATCTTCAACCACGGTGCTTTATTAGCAAAGTTGAGCATATTGTCTGCTTGCTTTGAACGCACACGCCTGTGTTAGTGGAGATGGAAAGACATTTTTTTTAAAAAGGCTACAGTCTCAGGGCTGAACCTGTCAGCCCCCCCACCTCCCGCCATCATAAAAAACACAGATGGTATTATTTTCTGGCCCTTCTCTCCTCTCCCTGTGCATCATCCAGAATGGATTTTTTTTTGCTGCTGCTGCCTCCCTGCAGGCCAGCGATCAAATATGCGGGGTGGAGAGGTGGATGACTAGTCTGCTGAGGGTGACCATCAAGATGCCGACTAAATGGCTTTTCTATAATAATAATAATAATAATAGGAGACGTAGACATGGCATCACAACTATGCTCCTGGGACTGACTTCTTGGCAAAATATTCTAACTGAACAGATAAGAAAACCACTATGTTAGAATTTAAACAAGGTATGAATAATCTGGGGTAGAGATGTCCGATAAATGCTTTAAAATGTAATATCGGAAATTATCGGTATCGTTTTGTTTTTTTATCGGTATCGTTTTTGTTTTTTGTTTGCAACATAAAAAACACAAGATACACTTACAATTAGTGCACCAACCCAAAAAACCTCCCTCCCCCATTTACACTCATTCACACAAAAGGGTTGTTTCTTTCTGTTATTAATATTCTGGTTCCTACATTATATATCAATATATATCAATACAGTCTGCAAGGGATACAGTCCGTAAGCACACATGATTGTGCGTGCTGCTGCTCCACTAATAGTACTAACCTTTAACAGTTCATTTGACTCATTTTCATTCATTACTAGTTTCTATGTAACTGTTTTTATATTGTTTTACTTTCTTTTTTATTCAAGAAAATGTTTTTAATTTATTTATTTTATTATTTTTTTAAAAAAAGGACCTTATCTTCACCATACCTGGTTGTCCAAATTAGGCATAATAATTAGGGATGTCCGATAATGGCTTTTTGCCGATATCCGATATTGTCCGACTCTTTAATTACTGATACCGATATCAACCGATACCGATATCAACCGATATATACAGTCGTGGAATTAACACATTATTATGTCTAATTTGGACAACCAGGTATGGTGAAGATAAGGTACTTTTAAAAAAAAATTATAAAATAAAATAAGATAAATAAATTAAAAACATTTTCTTGAATAAAAAAGAAAGTAAAACAATATAAAAACAGTTACATAGAAACTAATAATTAATGAAAATGAGTAACATTAACTGTTAAAGGTTAGTACTATTAGTGGAGCAGCAGCACGCACAATCATGTGTGCTTACGGACTGTATCCCTTGCAGACTGTATTGATATATATTGATATATAATGTAGGAACCAGAATATTAATAACAGAAAGAAACAACCCTTTTGTGTGATAGAGGAGGGAGGTTTTTTGGGTTGGTGCATTAATTGTAAGTGTATCTTGTGTTTTTTATGTTGATTTAATTAAAAAAAAACAAAAAAAAAACGATACAGATAATAAAAAAAAAACGATACCGATAATTTCCGATATTACATTTTAACGCATTTATCGGCCGATAATATCGGCAGGCCGATATTATCGGACATCCCTAATAATAATGTGTTAATTCCACGACTGCATATATCGGTATCGGTTGATATCGGTAATTAAGAGTTGGACAATATCGGAATATCGGCAAAAAAGACATTATGGGACATCCCTAATCTGGGGCCTTAATATAGAAAGCATTTTGATTCTTAAGTTAAGTTAAAGTACCAATGCTAGTCACACACACACTAGGTGTGGTGAAATTATCCTCTGCATTTGACCCATTACCCTTGATCACCCCCTAGGAGGTGAGGGGAGCAGTGAGCAGCAGCGGTGGCCGCGCCCGGGAATCATTTTTGGTGATTTAACCCCCAATTCCAACCCTCGATGCTGGGAGGTAATGGGTCTCATTTTTATAGTCTTTGGTATGACTCGGCCGGGGTTTGAAATCACAACCTACCCATCTCAGGGCGGACACTCTAACCCAGACCTGGGCAAATTAAGGCCCGGGGGCCACATGTGGCCCTTAAGCTTTTCAGTCTGGCCCGCCGGACATTCCCCCCAAATTTTTTTTAGATGTTTAAGATGTAAAGTGTAGCTGCCATTATGATGTGCAGTGATGTTTTCTAATGACCGTAAGTCTTCAACTATACTAAGTATTTCCATGCTTGGAATCTGCGCTTATGGATGATATACTAGTTACCATGGTCATCTAATTAGTTACTATGGTAATCGACGTCACAGCAGCTCAGACGAGGCACCAAGCAGTGTGGGCGGGGAGCGTTTCCACAGACAACAAAGTTCTAAAGCTTAGTGATGTATCAGATGTATCAGATTGTAGGTGGGTTTATTTTGTACCCTTCGCATTCATATTTCACTGTTTGTTCCATTTTTGTTGCGTTTCACTTGATTGTAAAATATGTCGATCGAAGGGGGGTGTGACGTTCATATTTTGTCAATATTCAATGTTTTATCGTTCATAGAAAAATTTAAAATTCCATTACGTTTTTTACGGCGGTCTGTCATAACGTTTTAGCATTCAATCAGACATAATTGTGAAGTTTTGTATTAGTGTCCCTAAAAATAGATATACCGGCCCCCAAGCACTCTAAATGTGGCCCCCGAGTCAAAATAATTGCACAGGCCTGATCTAACCCCTAGGCCACTGAGTAGGATGGTTGGAACTGGTTGGAATAGTTGGTTGACGTTTATTTCGGACATGTATACAGTTTTAACCATGTCTCGATACCAATATTTTGGTACTGGTTCCAAAATGTATTTCCATACTTTTCTAAATAAAGGGGACCACAAAAAAATGGCATTATTGGCTTTATTTGAACAAAACATCTTAGGGTACATGAAACATATGTTTATTATTGCAATTTAGTCCTTCAATAAAATAGTGAACATACTAGACAACTTGTCTTTTAGTAGTAAGTAAACAAACAAAGACTCCTAATTAGTCTGCTGACATATGCAGTAACATATGACGGAAGCAGATTTTTACATATATCCATATTTAAGTGTTACTTCTTTATTTTCATAGTCATATTACAAAACAGCTAGTGTTCTTCCTATTGTGCTCTTTTGGTCTGCAAGTACTGTGTGTCGGCCTTGAAACTTTGGTATGCATTGAGTAGCCATAACTCAGGGAGTAGCCATAACAACGAGGGTGGGAGCGAGGGACAGATGGAAGAAGACAGCACTTCCGTGGGTTTGGGGGGAGATCGATCTTAGCTGCGCTAGTGAACGCTTCTGTACTGGATTGGTCTCACGTTTGTTTTCAAAGCTTTGAAAATAAATCACAAAATACCCACTCTGTTTGGTGGTCAAATTTGAGCTCAGCTTATGTCATCAAAAGAACTTGGGAGTGACCAGAAACTTAAATTCCCTGGAGGAACATCTGGTCGGGCGCAACACATATTGTGTCATTTATCTACCTATTATTTTGTCTACATTATGAGGGACAAACTGTAAAAATTGATTATTAATTTACTTATCTGTTTATTTTCCGTTTCAACATGTTCTATCTACACTTCTGTTAAAATGTAATAATCACTTATTCTTCTCTTGTTTGATACTTTAACATTAGTTTTGGATGATACCACACATTTAGGTATCGATCTGATACCAAGTAGTTACAGGATCATACATTGCTCATATTTAAAGTCCTCATGTGTCCAGGGACGTATTTACTGAGTTAATGAACATAATATGAATTATAAAAAAGATTTCTGACGCTACTTTTCGATACTTTTCTAAATAAAGGGGACCATAAAAAATGGCATTATTGCCTTTATTTTAACAAAAACATCTTAGGGTACATGAAACATATGTTTATTATTGCAATTTAGTCCTTAAATAAAATAGTGAACATACTACACAACTTGTCTTTTAGTAGTAAGTAAACAAACAAAGACTCCTAATTAGTCTGCTGACATATGCAGTAACATATGACGGAAGCAGATTTTTACATATATCCATATTTAAGTGTTACTTCTTTATTTTCATAGTCATATTACAAAACAGCTAGTGTTCTTCCTATTGTGCTCTTTTGGTCTGCAAGTACTGTGTGTCGGCCTTGAAACTTTGGTATGCATGGAGTAGCCATAACTCAGGGAGTAGCCATAACAACGAGGGTGGGAGCGAGGGACAGATGGAAGAAGACAGCACTTCCGTGGGTTTGGGGGGGGGAGATCGATCTTAGCTGCGCTAGTGAACGCTTCTGTACTGGATTGGTCTCACGTTTGTTTTCAAAGCTTTGAAAATAAATCACAAAATACCCATTCTGTCTGGTGGTCAAATTTGAGCTCAGCTTATGTCATCAAAAGAACTTGGGAGTGACCAGAAACTTAAATTCCCTGGAGGAACATCTGGTTGGGCGCAACACATATTGTGTCATTTATTTACCTATTATTTTGTCTACATTATGAGGGACAAACTGTCAAAATTGATTATTAATTTACTTATCTGTTTATTTTCTGTTTCAACATGTTCTATCTACACTTTTGTTAAAATGTAATAATCACTTATTCTTCTCTTGTTTGATACTTTACATTAGTTTTGGATGATACCACACATTTAGATATCGATCCGATACCAAGTAGTTACAGGATCATACATTGGTCATATTCAAAGTCCTCATGTGTCCAGGGACATATTTACTGAGTTAATGAACATAATATGAATTATAAAAAAGATTTGTGACGCTACTTTTTGATACTTTTCTAAATAAAGGGGACCACAAAAAATGGCATTATTGGCTTTATTTTAACAACAAATGTTAGGGTACATGAAACATATGTTTATTATTGTAATGTAGTCCTTAAATAAAATAGTGAACATACCAGACAACTTGTCTTTTAGTAGTAAGTAAACAAAAAAAGACTCCTAATTAGTCTGCTGACATATGCAGTAACATATTGTGTCATTTATACACCTATTATTTTGTACACATTATTAAGTTTTTATTTACTGTTTACACGTGACAACTTAACTGGTTTTGGGTTTTGTACTTTTGTCAAAACAGAGCACACCTAAATGAGAATGTTGCTTAAACCGTCCGTGTTCGTCATAAGGTGACTAACTTCATGACTTGTTGTCGAGTAAGGTTTAAAACATGATAATGTTGCACATTGTGTGATGCAAATCATCATTTGTGTCTCTGTATCGGTGTGTGTCCCAGTTTGTAGGTTTTATTCATAGACATGCAAAAACTGTTTGATGCATGCCAAGCCAGTAGAGGGCGATGTCACTGATTAAAGAGAGACTATACGGATGTTCTGTTTTAGTCGTTTGAGCGTTCGTGTTCACTTCAAATATAACAGTATTTACCCGTAAACTATATCATTCTTTAAAAAAAAAAAAAACTATCTAGAGCGAACACACCTGTCTTCTTGGACTCCATCCTCATCAGTCTTCTGGAGGTCTCCCGGGCCTGTGACCCATCAGTTCTGCTCAGACCTCCGAGGGGTCATTCATCAATGGTCCTTGCTGCAACCCGGGGATAGATGTGGTCTGCCCTCCTCCCTGGGCATCAATCACCTGGAGGGGGACTCCTGTGCATACCCAAACAGGCCATGTCACCCTGCAGGCCTCCAGGCTACTTGGGGAACAGCAGGACAGAGTGGGAAGATACATTGAAATCAGCTAAAAGAAAAAACTATAAATGCTTAAACATAGCTAACTTAGACCACAATTACTAAAAGGGTCCCATTATGCAAAACCAACTCTTCTTAACTACCGTGTTTGGGTATTAGGGATCCCCGTATGTCCCAGAAATGTGAAAATTAACCATTGAAAAAACAATCTAGCCCTTCCAAATTTGCCACAAATGAGACGTTCCAACCAACGGTAAGTACTTGGCCACCTGCCTTGACTCACATATGAACTTGAAGTGCCATCCCATTCCTAACCCATAGGTTTCAATATGCCACCTTTTGCAGCTATTACATCTTCAAACTCTTCTGGGAAGGCTGTCCACAAGGTTGCCGAGTGTGTTTATTAGGAATTTTCCACCATTCTTCCAAAAGCGCGTTGGTGAGGTCACACACTGATGTTGGTGGAGAAGGCCTGGCTCTCAGTCTCCGTTCTAATTCATCCCAAAGGTGTTCGATCAGGTCAGGACTCTGTGCAGGCCAGTCAAGTTCATCCACACCCGTCTGTCATCCGTGTCTTTATGGACCTTGCTTTGTGCGCTGGTGCACAGTCATGTTGGAAGAGGAAGGGGCCCGTTCCAAACTGTCCCCACAAGGTTGGGAGCATGGAATTGTCCAAAATGTTTTGGTATCCTGGAGCATTCAAAGTTGATTTCAATGGAACTAAGGGGCTAAGCCAGGCCTGGCCCTAACCAACCTGGATTTTAGGTGGCGCCCCCCCCCACATCGGCAGTGAAGTGTATATACTCACAAGAAACCGAATAGCTTTGTCTTTGACCTTTTTTTTGACTTAAAGAAAGCAAATTAACATATTATATGAGAATGTTATGTTATGATTATCTTTAACCGAATCACAGCAGTGCTCAAATAAAATAAAAAAACAGCATTCCCTCTCATGTGATATTGCTTAATTAACATTAATGATGTGCACTTTAACAACTAGGCTTACAACTACACCTAATATATAAAGGGGTGGAAAAGTGACTATTACCTGCAGGGCAAACATTAGCTAACCAGAAGGCAATAATAATGTAAACAAAAAACACCTGCTTAAAAGATCTAATACAAATGTCCCTGAGGAACGTAAGGTGGGAGTACTGTAATTACCTAACGTTACATTATTATTTTCCATAACAATTTAGCCCCCTCCACAATATTAACCCGACGTTAAAACAGAACTAGCTCATTATTGATTAGCAATTGGCGAATCATGTAACATTAGCTTAATGCTAAAAAGCCAGGTTACTATCACATTCTGTAACAGACAAATAATTTCATGGAGGCTAACGTTACCTACCTGCTACCTCTGTCTTTTTCTCGTTTCTCCTCCTTTCTCTTTTTTCTTCCCTGGGCACCTGACAGTTTTGGCCGTTTTGACATCTTGTGTTGATTTTTTGGATGCGGTGACGTCCAAAAAGAGTCATGATACGGGAAGGGAGGGGGCGCACCCACGGGGGTGGAGGGGGCGTAATGTTGTAACAAATAATATTTCTATTAAATAGGCTTTACTTTGCATTTTAATTAACGTGGGATTATTTTTTGTATTTAGAAATAATAGTACCAACTTTTTTTTTTTTTTTTCTCCAACATTTGTGGCACTGGCGTGGCGCCCCCTGATGGACGGCGCCCTTAGCATTTGCCTATACGGCCTATGCCACGGGCCGGCCCTGGGCTAAGCCCAACTCCTGAAAAACAACCCCACACCATAATTCCTCCTCCACCAAAATTCACACTTGGCACAATGCAGTCCTGGTAACCTCCAAACCCAGACTGGTCCATCAGATTGCCCGATGGAAAAGTGTGATTCATCAGTCCAGAGAAGTGGCGACGTAATTTACACCACTGCATCCCACGCTTTGCATTGGACTCGGTGATGTATGGCTTAGATGCAGCTGCTCGGCCATGGAAACCCATTCCATGAAGCTCTCTGCGTACTGTACGTGGGCTAATTGGAAGGTCAGATGAAGTTTGGAGCTCTGTAGCAACTGACTGTGCAGAAAGTCTTTGCACTATGCTGACCTCTCTGTCAGTTCACGTGGCCTACCACTTGGTGGCTGAGTTGCTGTTGTTCCCTAACTCTTCACTTTTCTTCTAATAAAGTTGACTTCGGAATATTTAGGAGCAAGGAAATTTCCCGACTGGATTTGTTGGCATCCTATGACAGTTCCACGCTGGAAATCACTGAAAGCGGCCCATTCTTTCGCAAATATTTGTAGAAACAGTCTCCATGCCTAAGTGCTTGATTTGATACACCGGGCCAAGTGATTAGGACAACTGGTTCTCATCATTTGGATGGGTGGCCAAATACTTTTGGCAATATAGTGTACGTTGCCTTAATTACGTCAGCGGATATCTCCATGTATGGTTTACCCGAAGAGCTTTGTCGTCAGTCAATCAAAGTTTGCTTATATAGCCCTTAATCACAAATGTCTCAAAGGGCTGCACAAGCCACAACAAAAAGAAAAATCTCAACCCAATGGGGCACAATGGTCAGCGCTCTTGTTTTAGTTCCACTTCCTGCAGGTCTCCCTGAGCGCTGGTTCCCTCACCTGTCTCTGATTGGCAGCCTGGCACACCTGGTTGCAGTCGCCAATCAGGCTGCTATTCACGCCTGCCTCGCCCTCCAGTCAGGGCTCGAGGATTGTTTCTTTGTGAAATGTTACTTACTCGGTTTGCCGTAGGCTGCTATGTTTGTGTTGCACCTGGAATGTAATTAAATACTTGTCCTGCTTGCACGTCATCCTCCGGTTTCCTCCATCTTGAGGTCACAACTACTGGAGCCGTGCGGGACCCTGACGGAATCCTCGAGCCAGGAAGTGACCTCGCGGGGATGCCAGTCTGAGCCGACATTTTGGACCGCACATTTCCTGGAGGACATGAAGGCCAGGTTTGTGCGGTTCCAACCCACGGTAAGCTCACTCCTTCTCCCTCCGACTCTCCAGTGGGACGTTGAACGCCGCTTCCTGCCTCGTCTCATTGCTGGTTTTACCAGCAGAGCAGCATGTTCGGCAGCGCACACACACAGAGTACTTACAAGCAGACACAGTGTGTAGACAGAAAAGGGAGAACGGACGCATTTTGGCTTCAAAAGTAAAGATAAAGGTGAAGTTATAACACTGAAACACCCTCAGTCGGCAGTGTTTTAGCTACTTCTAAATCACTAATCCTCGTCTCCATGGCGACAAATAAAGTAAGTTTCTTACAAGTATCATTATCACTGGAGGACGAGGAACAGCTAAACATGCTTCACTACACACCGTAGGAGGATACAATAGCTCACCGGCTTCACAATATAAACAAATGCTACGGGTGGATCTACACCTGACATCCACTGTAATGATACCAAGTACAAGAGTCGATACTACTATGATTACATCGATATTTTTATCATCACACAATCTTTTTTAAAAATTCTTATTATGTTTATAAAGTCAGTAAATACGTCCCTGGACACTTGAGGACTTTGAATATGACCAATGTATGATCCTGTAACTACTTGGTATCGGATCCATACCTAAATGTGTGGTATCATCCAAAACTAATGTAAAGTATCAAAGAAGAGAAGAATAAGTGATTATTACATTTTAACAGAAGTGTAGATAGAACATGTTAAAGGAGAAAGTAAGCAGATATTAACAGTAAATGAACAAGTAGATTAATAATTAATTTTTACAGCTTGTCCTTAATAATGTGTACAAAATAATAGGTGTATAAATGACACAATATGTTACTGCATATGTCAGCAGACTAATTAGGAGTCTTTGTTTGTTTACTTACTACTAAAAGACAAGTTGTCTAGTATGTTCACTATTTTATTTAAGGACTAAATTACAATAATAAACATATGTTTAATGTACCCTAAGATTTTTTGTTAAAATAAAGACAATAATGCCATTTTTTTGTGGTCCCCTTTATTTAGAAAAGCATCGAAATACATTTTGGTACCGGTACCGGTCCCAAAATATTGGTATCAGGACAACCCTAGTATGCTAGCGATCCCCCCGCCTCCACCCGCAGAGACAAAAACAGCGGTATGAATGACTAGAAGGTTTACTCCGTTTCTTTCATTTTGCTATCGATGGCTCAAAAATTGATGAGAACATTTTGATCGGGACTTTACTTTTTACTCACATTTGCGACTAGAAATAGATTGTGCGAGTACTAAATTTTTTTTAAAAAGGACCACGTACGCGAATACAGCTTTTAGCCCGGAAATGTGCATTTTGCTCCTAAAATAAATCCATCCAAAGTTGATCAGACTACGTTAAAATGTATGGCATGTTCGAAATAAACTAAAATAACCAAATTGGACAAGTGATTGACGCGGAAGTGAATGCACAACGGCTGCTGAACTATACTGCCATCTACAGTAAGGCAATCCTGTTGCCACTTGTCCTTAATAATGTGTACAAAATAATAGGTGTATAAATGACACAATATGTTACTGCATATGTCAGCAGACTAATTAGGAGTCTTTGTTTGTTTACTTACTACTAAAAGACAAGTTGTCTATAGGGATGTCCGATAATGGCTTTTTGCCGATATCCGATATTCCGATATTGTCCAACTCTTTAATTACCGATACCGATATCAACCGATATATGCAGTCGTGGAATTAACACATTATTATGCCTAATTTGGACAACCAGGTATGGTGAAGGTACTTTTTAAAAAAATTAGTAAAATAAGATAAATAAATTAAAAACATCTTCTTGAATAAAAAACAAAGTGCAATATAAAAACAGTTACATAGAAACTAGTAATGAATGAAAATGAGTAAAATTAAGTGTTAAAGGTTAGTACTATTAGTGGACCAGCAGCACGCACAATCATGTGTGCTTACGGACTGTATCCCTTGCAGACTGTATTGATATATATTGATATATAATGTAGGAAGCAGAATATTAATAACAGAAAGAAACAACCCTTTTGTGTGAATGAGTGTAAATGGGGGAGGGAGGTTTTTTGGGTTGGTGCACTAATTGTAAGTGTATCTTGTGTTTTTTATGTGGATTTAATAAAATAATTAAAAAAAAAAAAAAAAACGATACTGATAATAAAAAACCGATACCGATAATTTCCGATATTACATTTTAACGCATATATCGGCCGATAATATCGGCAGGCCGATATTATCGGACATCTCTAATTATTATGCCTAATTTGGACAACCAGGTATGGTGAAGATAAGGTACTTTTTTTTAAAAATTAATCAAATAAAATAGGATAAATAAATTAAAAACATTTTCTTGAATAAAAAAGAAAGTACAACAATATAAAAACAGTTACATATAAACTAGTAATTAATGAAAATTAGTAAAATTAACTGTTAAAGGTTAGTATTATTAGTGGACCAGCAGCACGCACAATCGTGTGTGCTTACGGACTGTATCCCTTGCAGACTGTATTGATATATATTGATATATAATGTAGGAAGCAGAATATTAATAACAGAAAGAAACAACCCTTTTGTGTGAATGAGTGTAAATGGGGGAGGGACGTTTTTTGGCTTGGTGCACTAATTGTAAGTGTATCTTGTTTTTTATGTTGATTTAATAAAATAAAATTAAAAAAAACAAAAAAACGATACCGATAATTTCCGATATTACATTTTAACGCATATATCGGCCGATAATATCGGCAGGCCGATATTATCGGACATCTCTAATTATTATGCCTAATTTGGACAACCAGGTATGGTGAAGATAAGGTACTTTTTTAAAAAATGAATCAAATAAAATAGGATAAATAAATTAAAAACATTTTTTTGAATAAAAAACAAAGTAAAACAATATAAAAACAGTTACATAGAAACTAGTAATGAATGAAAATTTGTAAAATTAACTGTTAAAGGTTAGTACTATTAGTGGAGCAGCAGCACGCACAATCATGTGTGCTTACGGACTGTATCCCTTGCAGACTGTATTGATATATATTGATATATAATGTAGGAAGCAGAATATTAATAACAGAAAGAAACAACCCTTTTGTGTGAATGAGTGTAAATGGGGGAGGGAGGTTTTTTGGCTTGGTGCACTAATTGTAAGTGTATCTTGTGTTTTTTATGTGGATTTAATAAAATAAAATAAAAAATAAAAATAAAAACGATACCGATAATTTCCGATATTACATTTTAACGCATATATCGCATTTATCGCATATAATTAGAGATGTCCGATAATATCGGCCTGCCGATATTATCGGACATCTCTAATTATTATGCCTAATTTGGACAACCAGGTATGGTGAAGATAAGGTACTTTTTAAAAAAATGAATCAAATAAAATAGGATAAATAAATTAAAAACATTTTTTTGAATAAAAAACAAAGTAAAACAATATAAAAACAGTTACATAGAAACTAGTAATGAATGAAAATTTGTAAAATTAACTGTTAAAGGTTAGTACTATTAGTGGAGCAGCAGCACGCACAATCATGTGTGCTTACGGACTGTATCCCTTGCAGACTGTATTGCTATATATTGATATATAATATAGGAACCAGAATATGGGTTGGTGCCCTAATTGTAAGTGTATCTTGTGTTTTTTATGTGGATTTAATTAAAAAAACAAAACAAAAAAAAAACAAACGATACTGATAATAAAAAAACCGATACCGATAATTTCCGATATTACATTTTAACGCATTTATCGGACATCTCTAATAATTTCCGATATTACATTTTTAAAGCAAATATCGGCAGTCCGATATAATCGGACATCTCTAGTTTGTACAAAGTAGAATTCTGTTAAAAGCAACTGCTTTTAAAGACGTTGGTGGGTTGATTGCGTCACACATTATTTTGTGTGGTTTTCACAAAGATGTTTAAAAGACAAGAAGACTCCGTGTGAGGATGAATGTGTGGCGACTAGAAGAGAAGGGGAGCTGTAATTATAGGAGCACTGATGCAACAAAGCAGAAAGAGCCATCCACAGGAGAAAGACAAGAAAGTTGAATCAGGATAGTTTTGGTGTCAGAGCTCAAGTTGTTGACTCGGCGGCTGACATGCCTCCACCTAAATGTTTACTTCAGCGAGCTGCAGTCGCCGCCTATTAAGTCTTCTAATTAATGACGACTATTATTAGAAGCATGCTGCCGGTGGGGAGTTAGAGGGCTTCTTGCACATCTTTGATTGTGCTTCCTCCCAGCTGCCCTCTGGTAAAGTAGCGCTCTTTGCAACAATGCAGCAGATAAACTACTTTTTTACAGCCACATTCTTCTTTGCATCACAAACTTGTCAACAAATGGCACAAAGTTAGGCCGCGTTCACACTTTTGTGGTTGGCTCGTCTGCTCCAAAACATGTTTTATATAAGTGTTATCAAGCACAGGACACTAAACTACTTGTAGGGTTCTTTTATTCTCAAAGGTACATTTTGGTGGTTGAACCCTATGTAAATGAAATAATAATAAAAGGTTTAGGTCTGGGTATTAGTCACAAGTTACAAAGGAGGGGTTCCCTTTACACAACACACCTTATGTTCTAAAAACTATCAATCATATTCAACTTTGGTGTGACACATTAAAATAAACATTACATACAAGAACATGTTATTAGTACCTTGTAGTATTATTAGTACCTTGTATGTAGTGTTATTAGTACCTTGTAGTATTATTAGTACCTTGTATGTAGTGTTATTAGTACCTTGTAGTGTTATTAGTACCTTGTATGTAGTGTTATTAGTACCTTGTATGTAGTGTTATTAGTACCTTGTAGTATTATTAGTACCTTGTATGTAGTGTTATTAGTACCTTGTAGTGTTATTAGTACCTTGTATGTAGTGTTATTAGTACCTTGTATGTAGTGTTATTAGTACCTTGTAGTGTTATTAGTACCTTGTAGTGTTATTAGTACCTTGTATGTAGTGTTATTAGTACCTTGTATGTAGTGTTATTAGTACCTTGTATGTAGTGTTATTAGTACCTTGTATGTAGTGTTATTAGTACCTTGTATGTAGTATTATTAGTACCTTGTAGTATTATTAGTACCTTGTATGTAGTGTTATTAGTACCTTGTATGTAGTGTTATTAGTACCTTGTAGTGTTATTAGTACCTTGTAGTATTATTAGTACCTTGTATGTAGTGTTATTAGTACCTTGTAGTGTTATTAGTACCTTGAAGTATTATTAGTACCTTGTATGTAGTGTTATTAGTACCTTGTATGTAGTGTTATTAGTACCTTGTAGTGTTATTAGTACCTTGTATGTAGTGTTATTAGTACCTTGTAGTGTTATTAGTACCTTGTATGTAGTGTTATTAGTACCTTGTAGTGTTATTAGTACCTTGTAGTGTTATTAGTACCTTGTATGTAGTGTTATTAGTACCTTGTAGTGTTATTAGTACCTTGTAGTATTATTAGTACCTTGTATGTAGTGTTATTAGTACCTTGTATGTAGTGTTATTAGTAATAATAATAATAATAATACCTGGGATTTATATAGCGCTTTTCTAAGTACCCAAAGTCGCTTTACATGTTAAAAACCCATCATTCATTCACACCTGGTGGTGGTAAGCTACTTTCGTAGCCACAGCTGCCCTGGGGTAGACTGACGGAAGCGTGGCTTGATTAGTACCTTGTATGTAGTGTTATTAGTGCCTTGTAGTGTTATTAGTACCTTGTAGTGTTATTAGTACCTTGTAGTATTATTAGTACCTTGTATGTAGTGTTATTAGTACCTTGTATGTAGTGTTATTAGTACCTTGTAGTATTATTAGTACCTTGTATGTAGTGTTATTAGTACCTTGTAGTGTTATTAGTACCTTGTATGTAGTGTTATTAGTACCTTGTAGTGTTATTAGTACCTTGTATGTAGTGTTATTAGTACCTTGTATGTAGTATTATTAGTACCTTGTATGTAGTGTTATTAGTACCTTGTAGTGTTATTAGTACCTTGTATGTAGTGTTATTAGTACCTTGTAGTGTTATTAGTACCTTGTATGTAGTGTTATTAGTACCTTGTATGTAGTGTTATTAGTACCTTGTAGTGTTATTAGTACCTTGTATGTAGTGTTATTAGTACCTTGTAGTGTTATTAGTACCTTGTATGTAGTGTTATTAGTACCTTGTAGTGTTATTAGTACCTTGTAGTGTTATTAGTACCTTGTAGTGTTGTCCCAGTACCAAAATGTATTTCAATAATTTTCAGTATTTTTCTAAATAAAGGGGACCACAAAAAAATGTCATTATTGTCTTTATTTTAACAACAAATCTTAGTGTACATGAAACATATGTTTATTATTGCAATTTAGTCCTTAAATAAAATAGTGAACATACTAGACAACTTGTCTTTTAGTAGTAAGTAAACAAAGACTCCTAATTAGTATGCAGTAACATATTGTGTCATTTATGCACCTATTATTTTGTACACATTATGAAGGACAAGTCAAATATTACAGACCAATATTTAAGAGGGTCACCGCTTTGTGAAGAAATGCGTGAGCAAATTGTCGAATTTAGGAATTTAACCATGTACGGTCCGTAATATCAAAAGGTTCAGAGAATCTGGAGAAATCACTGCACGTAAGGAAAGATATTAGGGACCTTTGATCCCTCTGGCAATACTTCATTAAAAAGCAACATCAATGTGTAAAGGATATCACCGCATGGGCTCAGGAACACTTCAGAAAACTACTGTGAGTAACTACACTTTAACGCTACATCTGTAAGTGCAAGTTAAAACTCTAATATGCAAAGCCAAAGCCATTTATCAACAACACCCGGAAACGCCGCCGGCTTCGCTGGGCCCCGAGCTCATCTAAGATGGACTGATACAAAGTGGAAAAGTGTTCTGTGGTCTGACGAGTCCACAGTTCTAATTGTTTTTGGAAACTGTGGACGTCGTGTCCTCTGTATCGAAGAGGAAAAGAACCATCTGGATTGTTCTAGGTGCAAAGTGTAAAAGCCAGCATGTGTGATGGTATGGGGGTGTATTAGTGCCCAAGACGTGGGTAACTTACACATCTGTGAAGGCGCCATTAATGCTGAAAGGTACATACAGCTTTTGGAGCAACATATGTTGTATATCATGGACGCCCCTGCTTATTTCAGCAAGACAATGCCAACAGTGTTACAACAGCGTGGCTTCGTAGTAAAAGAGTGCGGGTACTAGACCGGCCTGCCTGTAGTCCAGACCTGTCTCCCATTGAAAATGACTTTGAGTTGCACATGAATCTTCTGCATTCAAAGTGTGTCTCTGCTAATAAGTCTACCTTCGTTAAGCGTTCATATTTGCAGGTCTGACCTCAACCCCGGCAGAACACATCAGTGTTTCCCACACATTCATTTATTTGTTGCGGCCCGCCACGAAAGAATTAAGGCCGCCACAAAAAAAAATTTTTTTTTTTATTTATTTTTTTGTGTGTGTCCTGTCAAGCTTCTCAGGCAAATCATATAGTTGATGTAGATGCCCATATCAGCTGTTCAGATTTACTTTACAAAAGTGTAGGATCAAGATTTTTGGAGCTCTTTTTCAGTGGATCAGATGTTTGATGAAGCTCTGTGTCTATCTACCACCACTACTGTTTCCTGTTTATTTGTTACTGACTGTGGCAGGACACCTCTGCCTCTGTTTCACTTTATGTTGCTGGTAAATAATATGGTTGTAGTAGTAGGCTAAAGTTAAATTATTTAGTATGCACTAATTAAAGGGGCAGAGCTTTAAGAGACATTTTAGCTAGGGATGTCCGATAATGGCTTTTTGCCGATATTGTCCAACTCTTTAATTACCGATACCGATATCAACCGATACCGATATCAACCGATATATGCAGTCGTGGAATTAACACATTATTATGCCTAATTTGAACAACCAGGTATGGTGAAGATAAGGTACTTTTTAAAAAAATTAATCAAATAAAATAAGATAAATAAATTAAAAACATTTTCTTGAATAAAAAAAGAAAGTAAAACAACATAAAAACAGTTACATAGAAACTAGTAATTAATGAAAATGAGTAAAATTAACTGTTAAAGGTTAGTACTATTAGTGGAGCAGCAGCACGCACAATCATGTGTGCTTACGGACTGTATCCCTTGCAGACTGTATTGATATATATTGATATATAATGTAGGAACCAGAATATTAATAACAGAAAGAAACAACTAGGGATGTCCGATAATGGCTTTTTGCCGATATTCGATATGCCGATATTGTCCAACTCTTTAATTACCGATACCGATATCAACCGATACCGATATCAACCGATATATACAGTCGTGGAATTAACACATTATTATGCCTAATTTGGACAACCAGGTATGGTGAAGATAAGGTACTTTTTTAAAAAATGAATCAAATAAAATAAGATAAATAAATTAAAAACATTTTCTTGAATAAAAAAAGAAAGTAAAACAATATAAAAACAGTTACATAGAAACTAGTAATTAATGAAAATGTGTAAAATTAACTGTTAAAGGTTAGTACTATTAGTGGAGCAGCAGCACGCACAATCATGTGTGCTTACGGACTGTATCCCTTGCAGACTGTGTTGATATATATTGATATATAATGTAGGAACCAGAATATTAATAACAGAAAGAAACAACCCTTTTGTGTGAATGGGGGAGGGAGGTTTTTTGGGTTAGTGCACTAATTGTAAGTGTATCTTGTGTTTTTTATGTGGATTTAATAAAAAAAAAATTTAAAAAAAAAAACCGATACTGATAATAAAAAAAACGATACCGATAATTTCCGATATTACATTTTAACGCATTTATCGGCAGACCGATATTATCGGACATCTCTAGAAACAACCCTTTTTGTGTGAATGAGTGTAAATGGGGGGAGGGAGGTTTTTTGGGTTGGTGCACTAATTGTAAGTGTATCTTGTGTTTTTTATGTGGATTTAATTAAAAAAAAAAAAAAAAAACGATACTGATAATAAAAAAAACGATACCGATAATTTCCGATATTACATTTTAGCGCATTTATCGGCCGATAATATCGGCAGACCGATATTATCGGACATCTCTAATTTTAGCTTTTATATTTTATAAGATATATTTTTTGTAAGAACCACAATTAATAAATATATTTCAGTGAATAACTTATTGTTCAAATCTGTATATAAATATGTACATAAAGTGTTGTAATTACATTGTAAAATGGATGGATGGACATTTAAAACAAAACTGCTATTATTAATTAGTAAGTATACATTTTTTGAGCCTCTTAGAGAAAATCATATCATCGTAGTAAATTATGCAAATTACTCGATGATGTCATGGTGACCACGCCCATAACCACGCCCCCACCGCCACAGGTATCTTGGCAGTTTATGGGAAACACTGCACATCCGTCTGTCACGTCGCCACATTTCAGAACATTTTTAAAGACGGACTAAACCGCCTCTGTCAACCGCCTTTGTAACTTGGTTAACGATAAATCTCTCGCCTTGCGCGGCCAATAACATACCCAGCTGTTTTATTGGCCTCATAAACAGTCGCGATTAAATACCTTTTGATTTTAAGGAGGCAGCGCGCCGTTACAGTACTCATAATAATAATAACAAGCACAACTCAAAGGGGTTATCTTTCAGAACAACACTGATGCTTTTATGCAAAAACGAGGGGAGCGTTTGAGGACAGGCGACGTGCTCAGAAATATGAAAGCGTTTGCCTCCATGCAGAACAAGCAACGCCACCAACATGGCCACAGTGTTCAAATCAATGTGGTTTGAAATGCAAATAAAGGGAAATAATCGAAAAAAGTCAAGTGCAAACTAAGGTTGTACGGTATACTGGTATTAGTATAGTACCGCCATACTAATGACTCATTTTCAGTACGATACCGCGTCGAAGTCACGTCATGACATTGCTGGTTTTACCAGCAGAGGAGCATGTTCGGCAGTGCACACACACAGAGTACTTACAAGCAGACACAGTGTGTAGACAGAAAAGGGAGAACGGACGCATTTTGGCTTAAAAAGTAAAGATAAAGGTGAAGTTATAACACTGAAACACCCTCAGGAAGAGGCTAAAGTCCACCCTCAGTCGGCAGTGTTTTAGCTACTTCTAAATCACTAATCCTGGTCTCCATGGCGACAAATAAAGTAAGTTTCTTACAAGTAGCATTATCACTGGAGGGCGTGGAATAGCTAAACATGCTTCACTACACACCGTTGCTCACCGGCATCAAAATGTAAACAAACACCATGGGTGGATCCACTGTAATGATACCAAGTACAGGCACGTACCTAGTCGATACTACTATGATTACGCCGATATTTTTTAGCATCACAAAATCTTTTTGCGTTCTTTGAACATTTGTATTATGTTTATAAACTCAGGAAATACGTCCCTGGACACATGAGGACTTTGAATATGACCAATGTATGATCCAGATTAATACCCAAATTTGTGGTAATAATAATAATAGATTTTATTTGTAAAAAGCACTTTACATTGAGTAAACAACCTCAAAGTGATACAGTGTATTAAAAAAAAAAGATAATAAAAATACAATTAAAATAAAAACTAGAACAGCCAAATAGCTAAAACTAGTATGCATATATCTAAAAAAAATACTTTTTAAGCCTTTTTTAAAAGCATCCACAGTCTGTGGTGCCCTCAGGTGGTCAGGGAGAGCGTTCCACAGACTGGGAGCGGCGGAGCAGACAGGTATCATCCAAAACTCATGTAAAGTATCAAAGAAGAGAAGAATAAGTGATTATTACATTTTAACAGAAGTGTAGATAGAACATGTTGAAAGAGAAAGTAAGCAGATATTAACAGTAAATGAACAAGTAGATTAATAATCCATTTTTTACCGCTTGTCCTTAATAATGTGGACAAAATAATAGGTGTATAAATGACACAATATGTTACTGCATATGTCAGCAGACTAATTAGGAGTCTTTGTTTGTTTACTTACTACTAAAAGACAAGTTGTCTTGTATGTTCACTATTTTATTTAAGGACTAAATTGCAATAATAAACATATGTTTAAAGTACCCTAAGATTTGTTGTTATAATAAAGCCAATAATGACATTTTTTGTGGTGCCCTTTATTTAGAAAAGTACCGAAAAGTGTCCAAATTATTTTAGTACCGGTACCAAAATGTTGGTGTCATTACAACACTGGTGCAAACAAAGAGCCCTGAAATTTGAAAATCACAAACAGAACATTTAGCAAACTGTTTACCAAAACATGTAACAAAGCACACAATGTTTCTCGCCTTCCTGTCGGTCGTTTTTTCTTAATAATGATCTCACAAGACCCTCGGGTGCCGTGAATGTCAATCGAGTGACCAAAGTCAGGTCTCAGTGAAGATTGATGATCGATCATTTTTAGGTCTATTTTTTTTAACTCCTCCCACCCCAACCAATGACTGTTTTCACTGCTGGACTCCAGAGGGAGGTTCCGCAGCCTCCGAAGCAGAACCTCCAGGTTCTGTAACAGCTTCTTCCCTCAGGCTGTGAGACTCTTGAACGCATCATAATAATCCCCTCAATTCTCCCCCAAAAATGGATTAACTGGCTGGAATATAAAGACAATATAACATACATCCATAAACATGGATGCATATGCAAAGTGCAATATATTTATCTGTACAGTAATCTATTTATTTATATCTGCACCTTATTGCTCTTTTATCCTGCACTACCATGAGCTAATGCAACAAAATGTCGCTCTTATTTGTACTGTAAAGTTCAAATTTGAATGACGATAAAAAGGAAGTCTAAGTCTAGTTAATGCCTGCACTGCAAAAAGTCAGTGTTCAATAACAAGGGAAAAACAAAAATCAGGCGTATTTTACTTGAACTAAGCAAAATTATCTGCCAATAAAACAAGAAAATTTGGCTTGTCAAGACTTTCCAAAACAAGTCAAATTAGCTAGCCTCAATGAACCCCAAAAATACATTAAAATAAGTATATTCTCACTTATAACAAGTGCACTTTGCTTGGTAGAAAAAAAAAAGAGACCTTTTTGCTCAATATGTTGACAAATATTCTTAAATGAAGTAAATGCTAGTGCCATTATCTTGACATAATGATATTACATTTCTTGAAACCAGCAAACTTACACTAAAAACGAGTTTATTGTTCTTAATGGAAAGGCAAAAAGGCAACGCTCAAGCAAATCATATTGTCTAAAAATGCATTTTCCCATCGATAACATGACATCATCGCACCAAGTGCGTGCTCTTTCAGTCAATTAGTGAGCAAGGAATATAGTATATATATATATATATATATATATATATATATATATATATATATATATATATATATATATAGATATATATATATATATATATAGATATATATATATATATATATATATATATATATATATATATATATATATATATATATATATATATATATATATATATATATATATATATATATATATATATATATATTTACAGCACGGGCCCCAGCCATTTTTTTATTTTATTGTAATTTTGAAGAATTTATCTGAATGTGCATGAACTATTTCTGTTCAAAATTGTTTTGAAATGTCACATGTTAAATGTTTAAATATTAAAGGCCTACTGAAATGATTTTTTTTTATTTAAACGGGAATAGCAGCTCCATTCTATGAGTCATACTTGATAATTTCGCGATATTGCCATATTTTTGCTGAAAGGATTTAGTAGACAAAATCGACGATAAAGTTCGCAACTTTTGCTCGCTGATAAAAAAAGCCTTGCCTGTACTGGAAGTAGCGTGACGTCACAGGAGCTAGTATTCCTCACAATTCCCCGTTGTTTACAATGGAGCGAGAGAGATTCGGACCGAGAAAGTGGTGATTACCCCATTAATTTGAGCGAGGATGAAAGATTCGTAGATGAGGAACGTTACAGTGAAGGACTTGAGAGGCAGCGATGGACGTATCTTTTTTCGCTCTGACCGTAACTTAGGTACAAGCTGGCTCATTGGATTCCACACTTTCTCCTTTTTCTATTGTGGATCACAGATTTGTATTTTAAACCACCTGGGATACTATATCCTCTTGAAAATGAGAGTCGAGAACGCGAAATGGACATTCAGTGCCTTTTATCTCCACGACAATACATCGGCGAAATGCTTTAGCTACGCGCTAACGTGATAGCATCGTGCTTTAACTGCATATAGAAACAAAAAAATAAACCTCTGACTGGAAGGATAGATAGAAAATCAACAATACTATTAAACCGTGGACATGTAAATACACGGTTAATGCTTTCCAGGCTGGCGAAGGTTAACAATGCTGTGCTAACGACGCCATTGAAGCTAACTTAGCAACGGGACCTCACAGAGCTATGCTAAAAACATTAGCTCTCCACCTACGCCAGCCAGCCCTCATCTGCTCATCAACACCCGTGCTCACCTGCGTTCCAGCGATCGGCAGAAGGACGAAGGACTTCACCCGATGCGTTTGGCGGCCCGGAGACGTAGGAAGTCAAGGTGAGGTCGGCGGCTAGCGCTCCAACAAAGTCCTCCTGGTTGTGTTGCTGTAGTCCGCTGCTAATACACCGATCCCACCTACAACTGTCTTCTTTGCAGCCTTCATTGTTCATTAAACAAATTGCAAAAGATGTCCAGAATACTGTGGAATTATGAAATGAAAACAGAGCTTTTTGTATAGGATTCTACGGGGTACCATAACTTCCGTTACTCGGACTTCGTCACGCGCATACGTCATCATACCGCAACGTTTCAGCCGGATATTTCCCGGGAAGTTTTAAATGTCACTTTATAAGTTAACCCGGCCGTATTGGCATGTGTTGCAATGTTAAGATTTCATCATTGATATATAAACTATCAGACTGCGTGGTCGCTAGTAGTGGCTTTCAGTAGGCCTTTAACTGTCAGTTTAATTATGAGACACAATTGTGTCAAAGTCATGTCTTTTTTATTTCATGCTTGAAATAAGAATTGATTACTTTAAAAAACTAGTTTTCTACTTGTGAGTGTTGATGACACAACAGTTGATATTCTAGTTTCAAGCATGTTTTACTCAACATAGCTCATCAAATCTCAGCAACAAGCTGGAATATCTTACTGAGATCATCTAGGAGCAAAACACTTAAAACGAGTAAAACACTCTAACATAAAATCTGCTTAGTGAGAAGAATGATCTTATCAGACAGAAAATAAGCAAATATCACCCTTATTTGAGATATTTCATCTTACTTAGATTTCACTTTTTGCAGTGTGGCTGGCGACCGACTGACACAAAGTGGCCACCGTTTCAACTGGAAGTAAACACTAAAAAGAGGTAAATAGCTAAAAGTCATGTTAGGGAGAAGCAAACATGTTCCACACCTGATGGAAACACAGGAAAAGTATTATTAATGACAGTAAACACAACCATAAATGAAGTAGTGGGCGCAGTCAAGCTGTAAAATGGTGTTGTGTTCAAGGACACTGGTAAATGTCCACACTTGTGCAAAAAAATACTTAATAAGTTGGTATTTTCGTGTTAATACACAGCATTAGATGTCATTAGCTGCATTATTATTAATAATAATAATAATAATAATAGATTTGGGGCGGTATGGCGTAGTGGGTTGAGGGTTGCAGGTTGGCTCCCCGCCTCTTACCATCCAAATCGCTTACCATCCAAATCACCCTCGCCCCCGGTGCCACTCACACCGGTGAATGAATGATGAATGGATGAGTTGTAAAAATGAATGATGGGTTCTCACTTCTCTGTGAAGCACTTTGAGTGCCTAGAAAAGTGCTATATAAATCTAATCCATTATTAAATGCTGACATTTCTCGTATAAAATGTATCACAATATTGCCCAAAAATGTGTTGTTTTTGTAAAATACTGACATTTTTTGGATTAAAATTGTGAGTTGTCATCATTTTGCCAAGTAAAATTCCGATGATTATTATAATATTGCCAACATTTTGAAGTTTTCTCATAAAATTGCGACTTTTGTCGAGTAAAATTGCGACTCTTTTCATAAAATTGCCAAAATGTTAAGCTTTTCTTGTAAAATTGCGACTGTTATTGAGTAAAATTCCAATTTTTATCATAATATTGCACAAATGTTCAGTTTTTATTATAATACTGCCAAAATTCAAAGTTTTTCTTGTGAAATTGTGACATTTTTCTTGTGAAATTCCAACTCATTTTTCACAACAAGCTTTTTTTATATTTGCATAGTATGTATATATTATTCATGTTGTAAATACACATCTTTATATATCTATATAAATCTAATCCATTATTAAATGCTGACATTTCTCATATAAAATTCTTACTTTTATCACAATATTGCCCAAAAATGTGTTGTTCTTGTAAAATAGTGACTTTTTTTTTTGAGTAAAATTGTGAGTTGTCATCATTTTGCCAAGTAAAATTCCGATGATTATTATAATATTGCCAACATTTTTAAGTTTTCTCATAAAATTATGACTTTTGTCGGGTAAAATTGCGACTCTTTTCATAAAATTGCCAAAATGTTAAGCTTTTCTTGTAAAATTGCGACTGTTATTGTGTAAAATTCCAACTTTTATCCACAAATGTTCAGTTTTTATTATAACACTGCCAAAATTCTAAGTTTTTTTGTGAAATTGTGACCTTTTTTTTGTGAAATTCCAACTCATTTTTCACAACAAGCTTTTTTATATTCGCATAGTATGTATATATTATTCATGTTGTAAATACACATCTTTATATATCTATATCAATATAATCCATTATTAAATGCTGACATTTCTTGTATAAAATTCTGACTTTTATCACAATATTGCCCAAAAATGTGTTGTTCTTGTAAAATAGTGACATTTTTTTTGAGTAAAATTGTGAGTTGTCATCATTTTGCCAAGTAAAATTCCGATGATTATTATAATATTGCCAACATTTTAAAGTTTTTTCATAAAATTGTGACTTTTGTCGAGTAAAATTGCGACTCTTTTCATAAAATTGCCAAAATGTGAAGCTTTTCTTGTAAAATTGCGACTGTTATTGAGTAAAATTCCAACTTTTATCCACAAATGTTCAGTTTTTATTATAATACTGCCAAAATTCTAAGATTTTTGGGAAATTGTGACCTTTTTCTTGTGAAATTGTGACATTTTTCTTGTGAAATTCCAACTCATTTTTCACAATAAGCTTTTTTTATATTTGCATAGTATGTATATATTATTCATGTTGTAAATACACATCTTTATATATCTATATCAATATAATCCATTATTAAATGCTGACATTTCTCGTATAAAATTCTGACTTATCACAATATTGCCCAAAAATGTGTTGTTCTTGTAAAATAGTGACATTTTTTTGAGTAAAATTGTGAGTTCTCATCATTTTGCCAAGTAAAATTCCGATGATTATTATAATATTGCCAACATTTTTAAGTTTTCTCATAAAATTGCGACTTTTGTCGAGTAAAATTGCGACTCTTTTCATAAAATTGCCAAAATGTTAAGCTTTTCTTGTAAAATTGCGACTGTTAGAGTAAAATTCCAACTTTTATCCACAAATGTTCAGTTTTTATTATAATACTGCCAAAATTCTAATTTTTTTTGTGAAATTGTGACCTTTTTCTTGTGAAATTCCAACTCATTTTTCACAATAAGCTTTTTTTATATTTGCATATTATGTATATATTATTCATGTTGTAAATACACATCTTTATATATCTATATCAATCTAATCCATTATTAAATGCTGACATTTCTTGTATAAAATTCTGACTTTTATCACAATATTGCCCAAAAATGTGTAGTTCTTGTAAAATAGTGACATTTTTTTTGAGTAAAATTGTGAATTGTCATCATTTTGCCAAGTAAAATTCCGATGATTATTATAATATTGCCAACATTTTTACGTTTAAATTCTTACTTTTATCACAATATTGCCCAAAATTGTGTTGTTCTTGTAAAATAGTGAAATTTTTTTTGGAGTAAAATTGTGAGTTGTCATCATTTTGCCAAGTAAAATTCTGATGATTATTATAATATTGCCAACATTTTTAAGTTTTCTCATAAAATTGTGACTTTTGTTGAGTAAAATTGCGACTCTTTTCATAAAATTGCCAAAATGTTAAGCTTTTCTTGTAAAATTGCGACTGTTATTAAGTAAAATTCCAACTTTTATCATAATATTGCACAAATGTTCAGTTTTTATTATAAAACTGCCAAAATTCTAGTTTTTTGTGAAATTGTGACCTTTTTTTGTGAAATTCCAACTCATTTTTCACAACAAGCTTTTTTATATTTGCATAGTATGTATATATTATTCATGTTGTAAATACACATCTTTATATACCTATATAAATATAATCCATTAATAAATGCTGACATTTCTCGTATAAAATTCTGACTTTTATCACAATATTGCCCAAAAATGTGTTGTTCTTGTAAAATAGTGACTTTTTTTGGAGTAAAATTGTGAGTTATCATCATTTTGCCAAGTAAAATTCCGATGATTATTATAATATTGCCAACATTTTTAAGTTTTCTCATAAAATTGCGACTTTTGTCGAGAAAAATTGCGACTCTTTTCATAAAATTGCCAAAATGTTAAGCTTTTCTTGTAAAATTGCGACTTATTGGGTAAAATTCCAACTTTTATCATAATATTGCACAAATGTTCAGTTTTTATTATAACACTGTCAAAATTCTAAGTTTTTTTTGTGAAATTGTGACCTTTTTCTTGAGAAATTCCAACTCATTTTTCACAACAAGCTTTTTTATATTTGCATAGTATGTATATATTATTCATGTTGTAAATACACATCTTTATATATCTATATCAATCTAATCCATTATTAAATGCTGACATTTCTCGTATAAAATTCTGACTTTTATCACAATATTGCCCAAAAATGTGTTGTTCTTGTAAAATAGTGACATTTTTTTTTAGTAAAATTGTGAGTTGTCATTATTTTGCCAAGTAAAATTCCGATGATTATTTTAATATTGCCAACATTTTGAAGTTTTCTCATAAAATTGCGACTTTTGTCGAGTAAAATTGCGACTCTTTTCATAAAATTGCCAAAATGTTAAGCTTTTCTTGTAAAATTGCGGCTGTTATTCAGTAAAATTCCAACTTTTATCCACAAATGTTCAGTTTTTATTATAATACTGCCAAAATTCTAAGTTTTTTTTGTGAAATTTTGACCTTTTTCTTGTGAAATTCCAACTCATTTTTCACAACAAGCTTTTTTATATTTGCATAGTATGTATATATTATTCATGTTGTAAATACACATCTTTATATATCTATATCAATCTAATCCATTATTAAATGCTGACATTTCTTGTACAAAATTCTTACTTTTATCACAATATTGCCCAAAAATGTGTTGTTCTTGTAAAATAGTGACATTTTTTTTTGGAGTAAAATTGTGAGTTGTCATCATTTTGCCAAGTAAAATTCTGATGATTATTATAATATTGCCAACATTTTTACGTTTAAATTCTTACTTTTATCACAATATTGCCCAAAATTGTGTTGTTGTTGTAAAATAGTGACATTTTTTTGGAGTAAAATTGTGAGTTGTCATCATTTTGCCAAGTAAAATTCCGATGATTATTATAATATTGACAACATTTTTAAGTTTTCTCATAAAATTGTGACTTTTGTCGAGTAAAACTGCGACTCTTTTCACAAAATTCCCAAAATGTTCAGCTTTTCTTGTAAAATTGCGACCGTTACGTTATACTGTAGCATTGAATTATATTAGTTTTCTTTGTAAGAAAGAAGTATTAGAAAAAGTAAAGTTGTAAAACAGACCTGGAAGTACACCCTCCGTCTTATATTTGAACATTTGACAACAAGTTACCATAAAAAGTCTAATTGTTTATTCATGACTTCCATTGTACGTCTGAATAGGATCTATGCATACTTGGAGGTATGAATTATTCAGGGTTTATTTCCTACACCCCTGTGGTGTGGTCAACTTGTTTTATGGTCAAAATAGGGGCTTTTAAAACAAAAAAAGACATTATGAGACTGAGGGGACGTGCAGAAAGTCTTCAATTGTGTGGTGACGTGCTCTTTTTTTTCTTGGGGAAACAGCTGGAAAATGGAATTTTTAAATCTTTAAACATTGTGGTGCAGCAGGGAGAAGAATGACTTCTTATTTTCACACAGCATAAATAAGAAGAAAAGAAAAAAAAAAGTACCTAGATGTTTTTCTCCCTGAATAGAACTACAAGGCAGGTGATGCAATGTTTATTATTAGATATGTCATTGATATTATGACATATTGGCATAGATGCATTCTATTTTGAAAGAGATACCACTCTCTTTTAATTAGAGATGTAAATGCGTTAAAATGTAATATCGGAAATTATCGGTATCGGTTTTTTTTATTATCGGTATCGTTTTTTAATTTATTTTTTTTATTTTTTATTTTTTTTACACTCATTCACACAAAAGGGTTGTTTCTTTCTGTTATCAATATTCTGGTTCCTACATTATATATCAATATATATCAATACAGTCTGCAAGGGATACAGTCTGTAAGCACACATGATTGCTGGTCCTCTAATAGTACTAACCTTTAACAGTTAATTTTACTCATTTTCATTAATTACTAGTTTCTATGTAACTGTTTTTATATTGTTTTACTTTCTTTTTTATTCAAGAAAATGTTTTTAATTTATTTATCTTATTTTATTTTTTTTTATTTTTTTTAAGTACCTTATCTTCACCATACCTGGTTGTCCAAATTAGGCATAATAATGTGTTAATTCCACGACTGTATATATCGGTTGATGTCGATATCGGTTGATATCGGTATCGGTAATGAAAGAGTTGGACAATATCGGAATATCGGATATCGGCAAAAAGCCATTATCGGACATCCCTACTTTTAATTCTATTTATTAATCCATGCATTAATTCATGTTCCTATGTATATGGCTAAAACAAATACAATAAAATATAATGTATTTATCCATCCATTTTTTTTATATCAATATTGTATATTATTCACCTTTTTCATGAAATAATTACACGTGAGGATTTGATTTAACTCAAAATATACATAATACATCATTAATTAAATAATCAATTACATTAAAGACATCAAAGATAAAATTATTTGACTTTTCCCCTTTTATTTCCGGTCATTTCTACTGTTATATTACGAATGAAGCACATGGGAAGATATCAGTTTGATCCATTGACAAAATGTCTATATAATATTTATCATTGTTCAGTCATTTTCATATTGACACTGCCAATCATTTTAAAAGCATTTTAATCGTCTTTTTAGGAATATTCCGAGCCAGAGAAGTGCCTCCAATGTGATCCCAGTCATTATATTCTGCATATTTTCTATTTTGTAGTCATATTGACTGCAAATGAGTCACAGCCAAGGGGGAGTACGTAAACGATCGTCTTTTTACACTTACAGCCGACCTCAAGGAGATAAGTTAGAATGCATTGTTACTTAGGATGCAATAGTGCCACCCAGTGAGGCTTTCACATCAACACATTGGAAGTACAGTGGCCCTCAGAGACACAAATAATGAGTATTCATCAACTAATCATTAAGAAAAATTAAATGATTGTATCTTATTAAATATCTATTCATTTAGAAAAATATTGCACTATAAATCATGGTGTTTTTCAGGTGCCTTATTTTAGTTTTAACTTTTATTATTAGTTTTTCTAATGTTCATATACATTATTACTGTATATAATTATTGAAAAATATTTAATTTAAAAACAGTAAATTATATACGGTATATAATATTTACGTAAGGCAACAGAAAAACACCTATATGTTATAATTAAATTAGTAATGTATGCATGATATGAGAAAAATGACAGTAAATAAATAAACAAATGTCAAATGTGTTAATATATTTTTTTCCAAATAGTAAAAAAAATAATTAGAATGAACAATAATCAAATAAATGTGTTTTTTTTTTAAATAGCGGTATAAAATTATATTCATAATAGTAAAATAACAATTGGGTAAAAAATAAACTACAAAATATTTCTGTGTTAAATCAATGCAATGTATCATTAGTTGTTCTAATATATACTGTATATAATTATTTTTAAATATTTAATTAGCAGTACATTATATACGGTATATAATATTTACATAAGGAAACAGAAAAACACCCATACGTTATAATTAAATTAGTCATGTATGCAAGATATCAGAAAAATGACAGAAAATAAATAAACAAATCTCAAATAAATGTGTTAATATATTTTTTCAAATAGCAAAAAAAATAATTAGAATGAACAGTCGTCAAATGTGTTATTTAAAAAAATATATATTATATTCATAATAGTAAAATAACAAGTGGGTAAAACAAACTACAAAATATTTGTGTTAAATCAATGCAATGTATCATTAGTTTTTCTAATATTCATATACATTATTACTGTATATAATTATTTTTAAATATTTAATTAAAAAACAGTACATTATATACGGTATATAATATTTACGTAAGGCAACAGAAAAACACCCATACGTTATAATTAAATTAGTCATGTATGCATGATATCAGAAAAATGACCGTAAATAAATAAACAAATGTCAAATAAATGTGTTAATATATTTTTTTCAAATAGTAAAAAAAATAATTAGAATGAACACATTTATTTTTAAATAGCGGTATAAAAATATTATATTCATAATAGTAAAATAACAAGTGGGTAAAAAATAAACTACAAAATATTTCTGTTAAATCAATGCAATGTATCATTAGTTTTTCTAATATTCATATACATTATTACTGTATATAATTATTTTTAAATATTTAATTCAAAAACAGTACATTATATACGGTATATAATATTTACGTAAGGCAACAGAAAACCACCCATACGTTATAATTAAATTAGTCATGTATGCATATCAGAAAAATGACAGTAAATAAATGAACAAATGTCAAATAAATGTGTTAATATATTTTTTCATATAGCAAAAAAAATAATTAGAATGAACAATCGTCAAATAAATGTGTTATTTTAAAAAATATATATTGTATTCATAATAGTAAAATAACAAGTGGGCAAAACAAACTACAAAATATTTCTGTGTTAAATCAATGCAATGTATCATTAGTTTTTCTAATATTCATATACATTATTACTGTATATAATTATTTTTAAATATTTAATTAAAAACAGCACATTATATACGGTATATAATATTTACGTAAGGCAACAGAAAAATACCCATACGTTATAATTAAATTAGTAATGTATGCATGATATCAGAAAAATGACAGTAAATAAATAAACAAATGTCAAATGTGTTAATATATTTTTTCCAAATAGTAAAAAAAATAATTAGAATGAACAATAATCAAATAAATGTGTTTGTTTTTTTAAATAGCGGTATAAAAATATTATATTCATAATAGTAAAATAACAAGTGGGTAAAAAATCAACTACAAAATATTTCTGTGTCAAATCAATATATAATTATTTTTAAATATTTAATTAAAAAACAGTACATTATATACGGTATATAATATTTACCTAAGGAAACAGAAAAACACCCACACGTTATAATTAAATTAGTAATGTATGCATGATATCAGAAAAATGACAGTAAATAAACAAATGTCAAATAAATGTGTTAATATATTTTTTCAAATAGCAAAAAAAATAATTACAATGAACAATCGTCAAATAAATGTTATTTTTTTAAAATAGCGGTATAAAAATATTATATTCATAATGGTAAAATAACAAGTGGGTAAAAAATCAACTACAAAATATTTCTGTGTCAAATCAATGCAATGTATCATTAGTTTTTCTAATATTCATATACATTACTGTATATAATTATTTTTAAATA
>NC_084736.1:6062081-6114581 GCF_033978785.1 Entelurus aequoreus | reverse complement strand
GTCACATTTATAAAAAATGTCTAAAAAAAAATGTAGAAAAAAAATACTTTTTTTTTTTTTTTTAGACATGTATCTCGAAATCAAATAAATTAAATAATTACTTAAATATCAATAATCGAATGTAGGGACATGGGGGATTTTTTTTTTTTAATACATTTTTTTTTTTTTTTTTTCGACATGTATCTCGTGCGCACGAGATAGTTTCTCATGCGCACGAGATACATGTCTAAAAAAATAAAAAAAATCACATTTATAAAAAATGCCTAAAAAAAAAAAATGTAGAAATTTTTTTTACTTTTTTTTTTTTTTTTTAGACATGTGTCTCGAAATCAAATAAATTAAATGATTACTTAAATATCAATAATCGAATGTATACTCAAACTGCAAAAAACAGTTCAAAGGTTTTTATTCAAAAATGCATTTAGTAGCTTGTTTTTTTTTTATATACATTTTTATTTTTATTTTTTAGACATGTATCTCGTGCGCACGAGGTAGTTTCTCATGCGCACGAGATACATGTCTAAAAAAATTAAAAAAATCACATTTATAAAAAATGCCTAAAAAAAAATGTAGAAAAAAAAATTACTTTTTTTTTTTTTTTTTTAGACATGTGTCTCGAAATCAAATAAATTAAATAATTACTTAAATATCAATAATCGAATGTATACTTAAACTGTAAAAAACAGTTCAAAGGTTTTTATTCAAAAATGCATTTTGTAGCTTGTTTCTACGGAGCCCCTAAAGGGACATGGGGGATTTTTTTTTTTTTATACATTTTTATTTTATTTTTTTCGACATGTATCTCGTGCGCACGAGATAGTTTCTCATGCGCACGAGATACATGTCTAAAAAAAAAAAAAAAAAAATCACATTTATAAAAAATGCCTAAAAAAAAAAAAAAAGTAGAAAAAAAAATTACTTTTTTTTTTTTTTTTTTAGACATGTATCTCGAAATCAAATAAATTAAATGATTACTTTAATATCAATAATCGAATGTATACTTAAACTGCAAAAAACAGTTCAAAGGTTTTTATTCAAAAATGCATTTAGTAGCTTGTTTCTACGGAGCCCCTAAAGCAGGGGTGTCAAGGGTACGGCCCGAGGGCCAGATCAGGCCCGCGGACAGGTCTTATCTGGCCCGTGGGAGGAGTTTGCTAAGTATAAAAACGACCTTGAAATTTTTGAATGAAAAAACAGCTGTTCTAAATGTGTCCACTGTACAAAATGAATGAATTGATTAACGTGGACCCCGACTTAAACAAGTTGAAAAACGTATTCGGTTGTTACCATTTAGTGGTCAATTGTACGGAATATGTACTGTACTGTGCAATCTACTAATAAAAGTTTCAATCAATCAATCAACCACATGATGTTAGTACATCAGTCGAGGAAAATGAGCAAACTACATAAATACCATCCTGTAATTTGATTTTGAAATATTTTTTTTATCTTGATAGATTGAAAATGAACACCAGTGCGTTGACTGATGAACATTATCACATAATTTATTCAGAAAATATAAATAACGCCAAATAAAGATAGAATACTATTAACAGCAACAGGTAATTGTAAAAAATAAAACCAAAAACATTATGATTTGTACATTTTCAGATTGTGCTTGTTCTATTTCTAAACAAAGACAACAAGCTGAAGTTGTCTTTATTTTTAAGCTATCGTGCCGTGATTTTACCAGTCCGGCCCACTTGGGAGTAGATTTTTCTCCATGTGGCCCCCGATCTGAAATGACTTTGACACCCCTGCCCTAAAGGGACATGGGGGATTTTTTTTTTTTTATACTTTTTATTTTTTTTTTTTTTCGACATGTATCTCGTGCGCACGAGATACATGTCGAAAAAAATCACATTTATAAAAAATGCCTAAAAAAAAAAAATTTAGAAAAAAAAATAACTTTTTTTTTTTTTTTTTTAGACATGTGTCTCGAAATCAAATAAATTAAATGATTACTTAAATATCAATAATCGAATGTATACTTAAACTGCAAAAAACAGTTCAAAGGTTTTTATTCAAAAATGCAATTTGTAGCTTGTTTCTACGTAGCCCCTAAAGCAGGGGTCACCAACCTTTTTGAAACCAAGAGCTACTTTTTGGGTAGTGATTAATGCGAAGGGCTACCAGTTTGATACACACTTAAATAAATATATTCTTTGTCGAAAAAAACAGAAGCTAAAATGAAGAATTAAATTAAAATGTATTTATTATTCTTTACAATAAAAAAAATAAATTTACTTGAACATTGATTTAAATAGTCAGGAAAGAAGAGGAAGGAATTTAAAAGGTAAAAAGGTATATGTGTTTAAAAATCCTAAAATCGTTTTAAGGTTGTATTTTTTCTCTAAAATTGTCTTTCTGAAAGTTATAAGAAGCAAAGTAAAAAAATTCATGAATTTATTTAAACAAGTGACGACCAAGTCTTTAAAATATTTTCTTGGATTTTCAAATTCTATTTGAGTTTTGTCTCTCTTAGAATTAAAAATGTCGAGCAAAGCGAGACCAGCTTGCTAGTAAATAAATACAATTTAAAAAATAGAGGCAGCTCACTGGTAAGTGCTGCTATTTGAGCTATTTTTAGAACAGGCCAGCGGGCTACTCATCTGGTCCTTACGGGCTACCTGGTGCCCGCGGGCACCGCGTTGGTGACCCCTGCCCTAAAGGGACATAAAGAATTTTTTTTTTTTATAAATTTTTATTTTTATTTTTATTTTTTAGACATGTATCTCGTGCGCACGAGATACATGTCTAAAAAAAATAAAAAAATAAAAAATCACATTTATAAAAAATTAAAATTTTTAAAAACCAGAATTTTACTGTAAAATGTACATTTGTTTTTTTTACTGTAAATTAAAAACTGCAATTTTACAGTAAAATTTTGGCACCTGAGCTGCCCGTTTGTTTTTTGTTTTTTACCGAAAATCAACAACTGTAGGTTTGTATGTGTATTACTGTAAATGCTAAAACAGCACCACATTTTATTACAGGAAAAAAAAAAAAAAGTACTGTTTTTTTCATTTAGACAAAAATGCCGTAAAAACCACAGTAAATTTCACAATTTGACCATTTTATATTGCAAATATTGTTTTTTATCATCTCTAAAAATAAAAAGAAGTGTGTTATTGTCTCTTATGATTGTGAACGGTAGGCAAAATTCCCCCCCAAAGAAGTGCAGTTCCCCTTTAATTTAAAGTATTATTGTGGCCAGAAGGTGTCACCAAAAAACAACAACTAATACTACCCCACTTCAACTTAAAGACAGCATAAGTCTATTCCAGACGATTAATAATAAATACCTTTTTTTTAACATTTCACACTACAAAATAATAAAAGTATGTATCATTCATGCTGATATTGTATCGTATTGGAAGTCAAGTTTGAGCAACCATCAAAAATAACAGCAACTACTTTTATATTTTTCTTGTGATTATAAAACATGGGTGTCACACTTGTTTTGGTCAAGGGCCACTACAGTTTGTCCCTCATAATGTGTACAAAATAATAGGTGTATAAATGACACAATATGTTACTGCATATGTCAGCAGACTAATTAGGAGTCTTTGTTTGTTTACTTACTACTAAAAGACAAGTTGTCTAGTATGTTCACTATTTTATTTAAGGACTAACTTGCAATAATAAACATATGTTTCATGTACACTAAGATTTTTTGTTAAAATAAAGCTAATAATGACATTTATTGTCTCGTATGTTCACAGTTTTATTTAAAGACAAACTTGCAATAATAAACATACCGTATTTTCCGCACTATAAGGCGCACCGGATTATAAGGCGCACCTTCAATGAATGGCCTATTTTAAAACTTTGTTCGTATATAAGGCGCACCGCATTATAAGGCGCATAGAATAGACGCTACAGTAGAGGCTGGGGTTACGTTACGCATCCCGTAGTTGCGAGAACCTGTTGTGGCTCAATATTGGTCCATATATAAGGCGCACCGGACTATAAGGCGCACTTTCAGTTATTTTTAGAAAATTGGAGGTTTTTAGGTGCGCCTTATAGTGCGTAAAATACGGTATGTTTAATGTACCGTAAGATTATTTGTTCAAATAAAGCCAATAATGCCATTTTTTGTGGTCCCCTTTATTTAGAAAAGTACCGAAAAGTATCGAGGTACATTTTAGTACCGGTACTGGTACCAAAATATTAATATCGGGTCAACACTAGTACCTTATGGACACATTTTTCCCAGGCCTTGAAGGGCAATAATAAATGATGTGTCGGACCAGACTTGGCCCCCGGGCCTTGGGTTTGTGTTCTAAAAGTTGCATGATACTGTATCTAATATGTCTTCCAATGCATTTTCTGGCCACACCCTTTAGGAGTCGCCCTCAAATAGATAAACATCTTAGAGTCCCATAAATAATTCAGTGCCTATAAATGGTGAAAGTAAACAATGCATTACCTCATACTTGCTTTGCTCCACCCTCAGACGCTCCACATTCTGGGCCGTCTGATTGATTTGCGATAACAGACTGGTGGGGTCTCCCAATTGAGGATTTTTCTCATAAACTCCCTTCATCTTCCCCAGGGCCTCGCTGACGGACAGAAAAAGGGAGGGCGGGGGGGGGGCTATTTTAGGAGTTTCCTGCAGAGCTCAGGTCTGACTTGAGAAATCCAAGACGTGGTCATGTGTCACAACATGAACATTGCATTGGCAGTAATGGAGATGAATAGGTGTGTACACACAAACAAACACACACCTACTATCTACTTCTTTCTGCAAATCTCTGCCAATTTCCTCCAGTTTCTGTTGCAGCTTCTTCCTGCGCTGCTCCGGGGGGAGGTGGGTGAAGTCCTCCGTCACCACGGGCTGCCAAGAGGTCACACAGGAAGCGAGCTTTAATAACCCTCAACTCGCGCGGGACAATGAAGACGAGGAAATGGAACACCGCACCCAGGAGGAACACCAAAGTTTGACTTCAGCTCACTTTTTGCACCTCGTTTTCAAATCAGGCAAGGGCCATTCAAGTCATATTTGGTCATGCTGGCATTAGTGAGCTGATCCATAAACTTTCAAAGTTAAAAAAAACCCCACCATTTATCACATTTCCTCATAATTTATTAAAAAGGCCACACTGAAAAGAAAAAGGAAATAATACTGCTCTGAATCTTGAATGCAATCCAATTTCTGTATGACGTAATAAACTAAAGCTAACCAATATGCAATGTTATGAGATTAAAGTCACAATTTTTTTAAACAACGTAATATTATATAAATAAAACTTGTCATTTTATGAAGTTGTACTATAACAGAGGGGGAAAATATGATGAAATTACAGATTTTTAAGACAACTGCATTTTAATTTTACGAGAATTAAGTTAAAAGTAAATTCAGTAATATTAACAAATAATTTGTGATATTATGAGAGTAAGGTTGTCTTTTTTTTTTTCTTTCTTCTGCCACAAATAAAATTTTTTATTTTATTTATTTTATTTTTTTTTGTTACTGACTGTGGCAGGACACCTCTGCCTCTGTTTCACTTTATGTTGCTGGTAAATAATATGGTTGTAGTAGTAGGCTAAAGTTCAATTATTTAGTATGCACTAATTAAAGGGGCAGAGCTTTAAGAGACATTTTAGCTTTTATATTTTATAAGATATATTTTTTGTAATAACCACAATTAATAAATATATTTCAGTGAATAACTTATTGTTCAAATCTGTATATAAATATGTACATAAAGTGTTGTAATTATATTGTAAAATGGATGGATGGATGGACGTTTAAAACAAAACTGTTATTATTAATTAGTAAGTATACATTTTTTTAGCCTTTTTAGAGGAAATCATATCATTGTAGTAAATTATGCAAATTACTCGATGATGTCATGGTGACCACGCCCATAGTCACGCCCCCACCACCACAGGTATCTTGGCAGTTTATGGGAAACACTGAAAATACATATAAAAGGTAAAAGTTGTACTATAACAGGGGAAAAACATACATTTGACCGAATTATTGTACTGATACAATGATGTAATTTTACATTAATTGCAAAAAAAAAAGGAAAATATGTCAAAAAATAATTGACCAAAGTCGAAAAATTATGCTGAAAATACTGATTTTTAAGATAACTAAATTGTAATTTTACGAGAATTAAGTTAAAAGTAAATTAAGTACTATTAACAAATAATTTGTGATATTATGACAATAAAGTTGTCTTCTTTTTTTCTTTTTTTTATTGTAAAATACATATAAAAGTAATAAGTTGTACTATAACAGGGGAAAAACATACATTTGACCGAATTATTGATCGGAAAAAAATGCTTCTGATACAATGATGTCATTTTAGAATGTTTAGGGAATTTAAAAAAAAAAAAGGAACAAATATCCCAAAATGTTTTTTAACAAGGTCGAAAAATTATGATGAAAATACTGATTTTTAAAGATAATTAAATTGTAATTCTACGAGAATTAAGTTAAAATTAAATTAAGTAATATTAACAAATAATTTGTGATATGAGAATAAGGTTGTCTTTTTTTTTTAAATTTTAATTGTAAAATACATATAAAAGGTAAAAGTTGTACTATAACAGGGGAAAAACATACATTTGACCGAATTATTGTACTGATACGATAATGTAATTTTACATTAATTGCAAAAAAAAAAGGAAAAAATATGCCAAAAAATAATTTACCAAAGTCGAAAAATTATGATGAAAATACTGATTTTTAAGATAACTAAATTTTAATTTTACAAGAATTAAGTTAAAAGTAAATTAAGTAATATTAACAAATAATTTGTCATGTTATGGGAATAAAGTTGTCATTTTTGTTTACTTTTTTAAATTGTAAAATACATATGAAAGGTAAGTTGTAATATAACAGGGGAAAAACATACATTTGACCGAATTATTGATCGGAAAAAAATGATTCTAATACAATGATGTAATTTTACAAAGTTTTTTGGAATTAAAAAAAAAAAGTTAAAATAATGCCAAAAAATAATTTACCAAAGTCGAAAAAATTATGCTAAAAATACAGATTTTTAAGATAACTAAATTGTAATTTTACGAGAATTAAGTTAAAAATAAATTAGGTAATATTAACAAATAATTTGTCATATTATGAGAATAAAGTTGTCATTTTTGTTTACTTTTTTTAATTGTAGAATACATATATAAAGGTAAGTTGTACTATAACAGGAAAACACATACATTTGACCGAATTATTGATCGGGAAGAAAACACTTCGAATACAATTATGTAATTTTACAATGTTTTTGGGATTTAAAAAAAAGTTCAAATAATGCCAAAAAATAATTTACAGAGGTTCTAAAATTATGAAGAAAATACTGATTTTTAGGATAACTAAATTGTAATTTTACGAGAATTAGGTTAAAAGTAAATGAAATAATATTAACAAATAATTTGTGATATTATGAGAATAAAGTTGTCATTTTCGGGGGTTCAAATTGTAAAATACATATAAAATACAAGATTTATGGTTGTATTAGAATAAATGTTAAATATGAAAATTGTCATTTTCTGACAATAAAGTTCAAAGTGAATTAAAAATTAGAGCAGAAGGAATATTTTTACTACAGTAAAGCTGTGATGTTACAAGAATAAAGTTGCAGTTAATTCCAGAAAAAAATTGGAATTAAAAAAAAAAAGGAACAGAGAACATTTTAGTATAATAAAATTGTAATTTTACGATAATTAAGTTTGACGTAAATTAAGTAACATTATCAGGGGTAAATGAAGTTGTGATCTTATGAGAATACATTTTAATTTTTTTAGGAAAACGCTTTAAACACATTAAAAAAAAAATTTTTGACAACATTTATGGTTATAGACTGCTGCCATTTCCAATACAAGGTTCAAACTTAAATCTGTCAGCATACTCCATATGGAAGCGCTAAAAACTACATGGCTGACGGAGAGAAGATGCTGTCTGAGTGGAGGCACGTAAATAAAAAGAAAGACAGAAAGCAGCCTGTTAAACATAATATATGAAGAATTTTGACCAAAGAACCACCATTACGTGTTATGTCCACCTGTAGGAAATGTTTAAAATTTTGAAAAAATGTATAATATATTCATTTTAAATATTTAAAAAAAAAAATGTATATAAAAATATACTTTTTATTTTATTTTTATTTTTTTCACAATTTAATGTTGTAAAATTACAAGAATAAATGTTGAACCAATAAACTGTAATTTCTGAGAAAAAAGTTGACGTGTATTAAGTAATATCACGGTGTAATGGTGTAATGTTCGACCCAACTCTCTCGTTTGAGTCACACATTAAGAGTGTTACTAAAACGGCCTTCTTTCATCTCCGTAATATCGCTAAAATTCGTTCCATTTTGTCCACAAGCGATGCTGAGATCATTATCCATGCGTTCGTTACATCTCGTCTCGATTACTGTAACGTATTATTTTCGGGCCTCCCTATGTCTAGCATTAAAAGATTACAGTTGGTACAAAATGCGGCTGCTAGACTTTTGACAAAAACAAGAAAGTTTGATCATATTACGCCTATACTGTATATACCTTTATATACCTATATATATATACATATATATACCTATACTGGCTCACTTGCACTGGCTTCCTGTGCACCTAAGATGCGACTTTAAGGTTTTACTACTTACGTATAAAATACTACACGGTCAAGCTCCTGCCTATCTTGACGATTGTATTGTACCATATGTCCCGGCAAGAAATCTGCGTTCAAAGAACTCCGGCTTATTAGTGATTCCCAGAGCCCAAAAAAAGTCTGCGGGCTATAGAGCGTTTTCTATTCGGGCTCCAATACTATGGAATGCCCTCCCGGTAAAAGTTAGAGATGCTACCTCAGTAGAAGCATTTAAGTCTCATCTTAAAACTCATTTGTATACTCTAGCCTTTAAATAGACTCCCTTTTTAGACCAGTTGATCTGCCGTTTCTTTTCTTTTCTTTTCTACTCTGCTCCGGGGTGGACCGCTAGCCTGTCCATCAGATGGGGACATCTCTACGCTGCTGACCCGTCTCCACTCGGGATGGTTCCCGCTGGCCCCACCATGGACTGGACTTTCGCTGATGTGTTGGACTTTCACAATATTATATCAGACCCACTCGACACCGAGGATGTCGTTGTGGCTTGTACAGCCCTTTGAGACACTAGTGATTTAGGGCTATATAAATAAACATTGATTGATTGATTGATTAATGTTGTGATGGTACAAGAATAACTATAATATGGAATAAACCAGAAGACAAAGTTGTGGTTGTAATAACATGAAAAAAATATTTTTTTAGGCTAATTCCTTTGTAATTTTACAAGAAATAAGTAAAATAAGTAATATTATCGAGGGGGAAAAGTTGTGATTTTATGAGAGTAAATTTTTTTTTTTAATATATACTGTATAAAAATATATGTATATATTTTTGTAAATATATATGGTTGAATTATTAAAAGAATAAATGATAAAAAAGCAAAATGTATTTTTTAAATCTTTTTTATTTATTTTTAAAAAAAAGGTATGTACTACAGTAAAGTTGTGACATTCCAAGAATAAAGTCTTAAAATTTTAAATATGCCAGAAAACTATTTTTTCATAATAGGTTATGGTTGTAAAATTATGACAAAAATAAGGTAAAGTAATAATTTTTTTAATTTTAATTTTTGAATTAAGTTATACCACAGTAAAGTTGTGACATTCCAAGAATACATTCTTAACATTTAAATATGCCAGAACATTTTCTTTTACTAGGTTATGGTTGTAATATTATGAGAAAAATAAGGTAAACTAAGAAAATTGTATATTTAGAAAATTTAAAAAAAAGTATACTACAGTAAAGTTGTGACATTCCAAGAATAAAGTCTTAAAATGTTTAATATGCCAGAAAACTATTGTTTCTTACTAGGTTATGGTTGTAATATTATGAGAAAAAATACGGTAAACTAAGAATTTGTTTTAAATTTATTTTTAAATAAAGTTATACTACAGTAAAGTTGTGAAATTCCAAGAATACATTCTTAACATTTTAAATATGCCAGAAAATGATTTTTTTTTACTAGGTTATGGTTGTAATATTATGAGAAAAATAAGGTAAACTAATATTTATTTATTTTTATTTTTAAATAAAGTTATACTACAGTAAAGTTGTGACATTCCAAGAATAAAGTCTTAACATTTTTAATATGCCAGAAAACTATTTTTTCTTACTAGGTTATGGTTGTAATATTATGAGAAAAATAAGGTAAACTAATGTTTATTTTTATTTATTTTTTAAATAAAGTTATACTACAGTAAAGTTGTGACATTCCAAGAATAAATTCTTAACATTTAAATATGCCAGAACATTCTTTTTTACTAGGTTATGGTTGTAATATTATGAGAAAAATAAGGTCAACTAAGAGCATTGTATATTTTAAAAAAAAAAAGTATACTACAGTAAAGTTGTGACATTCCAAGAATAAAGTCTTAAAATGTTTATTAATATGCCAGAAAACTATTGTTTCTTACTAGGTTATGGTTGTAATATTATGAGAAAAATAAGGTAAACTAAGAATTTGTTTTAAATTTATTTTTAAATAAAGTTATACTACAGTAAAGTTGTGACATTCCAAGAATAAATTCTTAACATTTTAAATATGCCAGAAAACATTTTTTTTACTAGGTTATGGTTGTAATATTATGAGAAAAATAAGGTAAACTAAGAAAATTGTATATTTAAAAACATAAAAATTATACTACAGTAAAGTTGTGGCATTCCAAGATTAAAGTCTTAAAAATTTTAATATGCCAGAAAACTATTGTTTCTTACTAGGTTATGGTTGTAATATTATGAGAAAAAATAAAGTAAACTAAGAAAATTGTATATTTAAAAAAAAAAAAAAAAAAAGTATACTGCAGTAAAGTTGTGACATTCCAAGAATAAACTCTTAACATTTTAAATATGCCAGAAAACATTTTTTTACTAGGTTATGGTTGTAATATTATGAGGAAAAATAAGGTAAACTAAGAATTTTTTTATTTTTATTTTTAAATAAAGTTATACTACAGTAAAGTTGTGACATTCCAAGAATAACTTAACATTTTAAATATGCCAGAAAACATTTTTTTACTAGGTTATGGTTGTAATATTATTAGAAAAATAAGGTAATCTAAGAAAATTGTATATTTAAAAATAAAATTTAAAATTATACTACAGTAAAGTTGTGACATTCCAAGAATAAAGTCTTTACATTTTAAATATGCCAGAAAACTATTTTTTTTACTAGGTTATGGTTGTAATATTATGAGAAAAATAAGGTAAACTAAGAATTTGTTTTAAATGTATTTTTAAATAAAGTTATACTACAGTAAAGTTGTGACATTCCAAGAATACATTCTTAACATTTTAAATATCCCAAAAAACATTTTTTTTTACTAGGTTATGGTTGTAATATGAGAAAAATAAGGTAAACTAAGAAAATGGTATATTTAAAAAAAAAAAAAAATTATACTACAGTAAAGTTGTGGCATTCCAAGAATAAAAAGTCTTAAAAATGTTAATATGCCAGAAAACTATTGTTTCTTACTAGGTTATGGTTGTAATATTATGAGAAAAAATAAAGTAAACTAAGAAAATTGTATATTTAAAAAAAAAATGTATACTGCAGTAAAGTTGTGACATTCCAAGAATAAATTCTTAACATTTTAAATATGCCAGAAAACAATTTTTTCTTACTCGGGTACGGTTGTGATATTATGAGAAAGATAAGGTAAACTCTGATTTTTTATTCATTTATTTTTTAAATAAAGTTATACTACAGTAAAGTTGTGACATTCCAATAATAAATTATTAACATTTTAAATATGCCAGAATTTTTTTTTTTACTAGGTTATGGTTGCAATATTATGAGAAAAATAAGGTAAAATAAGAAAATTGTATGTTTAAAAAAAATAATAAAAAAATGTTATACTACAGTAAAGTTGTGACATTCCAAGAATAACGTCTTTACATTTTAAATATGCCAGAAAACTATTTTTTCTTACTAAGTTTTGGTTGTAATATTATGAGAAAAATAAGGTAAACTAAGAAAATTTTATATTTTAAAAAAAATAAAAATAATTATACTTCAGTAAAGTTGTGACATTCCAAGAATAAAGTCTTAACATTTTAAATATGCCAGAAAACTTTTTTTTTTACTAGGTTATGGTTGTAATATTAACAGAAAAATAAGGTAAACTAATACTGTTTTTTTATTTTTATTTTTAAATAAAGTTATACTACAGTAAAGTTGTGACATTCCAAGAATAAATTCTTAACATTTTAAATATGCCAGAATTATTTTTTTTACAAGGTTATAGTTTGTAATATTACGAGAAAAATAAGGTAAACTAGAAAAATGTTATATTTTAAAAAATAAAAAATAAATGATACGACAGTAAAGTTGTGACATTCCAGGAATAAATTCTTTACATTTTAAATATGCCAGAAAACTATTTTTTTCTTACTTGTGTACGGTTGTGATATTATGAAAAGAATAAGGTCAACTAAGAACATTTTATTTTTCGAGGAATGAAGTTCAAAGTGAATGAAGTTTAATATCAAGATGCAACAAGACAACAAAGTTGTCATATTGCAAGAATAGTTTTGAACGAAATGAATTTAAAAAGTCAGAATTTTCCAAGTATTACTCACATTTTGTCCCTCACAACTTAATTACTGCCTTTTTCCTCACAATGTTCTACCCCCCTTCACCAGCAGGGGGCCACCTTTTCAATGCAAACTTGACCTTTACAAACAAGTCCAAATTGATGGTTGGTTAGTATTTGCATGAGGAAGGTGGCCCCTGTACGAGTCACCCAGTTTGCACCAATATAACATGGTCCTTATTACCGGGGGGAGCCTCTCTGGGGTGAACTTCTGGTAAATACATAGTTGCAAGTGAATGTAATGAAAAGCAAAGATATGAAATACAAAATGAAAGTGGTGCAGATGTAAAGACACAGCAAGTGCAGGCCCCAGTGGGTGATGGTCTCTACTTTTTTAGGTGGACTCACCGATCTCCTGAGTGTGCGGAAGGACGAGATTCTGGGTTTGACTGTCTTATTGATCTCCTTCAAATAGTACGACAGGGGTTCCCGGCCGAACTTGGGGGACGGGGGTCCGTTGGTGGGTGAAGGGGCCGGAGGGTTGGAGAAAGGCGGGAGCAAGGACGGGGAGAGCTGGGATGGGAATGGGGGTGGGGGGGGGGGGGGGGGGGGTCGCAGGCGGGTGGATAGGGGGAAGTAATGGGGCAGGTTGACAAATAAGAAGGAGACAAAAAGAGACAAACAAGTTGACAAGAGAAAGAAAAAGACACGGTCAACACCTCAAAGCACACCACCAAGCCGAGAAGACGACACAAAACACCGACCGCATGACAACACACACACACACACACACACACACACACACACACACACACACACACTCACACACACACACACACACACACACTTTTGTATTTCTTACCTTCTTGAGACCTCCGAAAAAATGCCTACCTCTTTAGGACCAGCCTTTCTAACTATATAAAGATTTGTAATTACAACATTATTAATGTATACATACTATGTAAATATAAAAAAGGTAAGTTTTTATAAATTTTTTGGATTTGTATGTAATTGATTTTTAATCTTCATTATTTACTTTATTTTGTTTATTAATTTTGGCCAAAGGGGGCGCATTTCAATTTCTTTCACACACTTGTTATTTCATATGTTGACCAGAGGGGGAGCACTTTTAAAAGCGCCACACAAGTCAATTTGAAAAATCCCTCCTTTTTGAGACCACCCTCATTTTGATAGATGTCACCACCAGGGGTGCAAATGAGACATTTACCGATTTGTATTTACAACATTAATAATATATACAAACTATGCAAATATAAAAAAGTCAAGCTTTTAGTTAATTATTTGTTTTTGAATTTTTTGTTTGTAATTGTTTTTTTAATCTTCATTATTTACTTCAAGTTATTACAGTATGTTTCTATATACATATTTTTTATTTGTATTTTTTTTAATTAATTTGGGCCAAGGGGGTGCATTTCAATTTCTTTCACACACTTGTTATTTCATATGTTGACCAGAGGGGGAGCACTTTTAAAACAGACACAGTCAATTTGGAAAAAAAAAAACTTTTTGGGACCACCCTAACTGTGTTAGATTTCACCACCAGAGGTGCAAATGAGACATTTACCGATTTGTATTTACAACATTAATAATATATACAAACTATGCAAATATAAAAAAGTCAAGCTTCTAGTTATTTTGTTTTTGAATTTTTGGTTTGTAATTGTTTTTTAATCTTCATTATTTACTTCAAGTTATTACAGTATGTCTCTATATACATATATATTTATTTATTTATTTGGGCCAAAGGGGGCGCATTTCAATTTCTTACACACTTGTTAATACATAAGTTGACCAGAGGGGGAGCACTTCAAATTTTTTACACACACTTGTTATTTCATATGTTGACCAGAGGGGGAGCACTTTTAAAACCGACAATTTAAAAAAAAAAACTCCTTTTTGGGACCACCCTCATTTTGATAGATGTCACCAGCAGGGGGTGCAAATGAGACATTGTCTATTAGATGCAATGTTATTGGGACCATGATTTATGTCATCACTTGTTCACACCTCCTCATATGGAAGCTACTTGTCCTTGTTGATGTCTCAAGAAGGCTAGAAATACAAGAACACACACTACAAAAAAAGCACAACAATAATTATTCTAAAAAACGAGAAAACAAACATGTGCAGCAGTCAAACTCTACCAATACTGGAGGCGGATCACAACTTTGTTGTACTTTTTGTCAAAAAGTTATCTGTATTGTCATCCAAACCTGCTATAAATGTATTGTTCTATACAATATCAAGGTGTGGGGGAGTCCACCTCAAGAATAGAGGTATGTCAGTCCATCTTAGATGAGCTCGGACCCAGCGAAGCCGGGGGCGTTTCTGGGTGTTGTTGATAAATCGCTTTGGCTTTGCATAGTAGAGTTTTAACTTGCACTTACAGATGTAGCGACCAACTGTAGTTACTGACAGTGGGTTTCTGAAGTGTTCTTGAGCCCATGTGGTGATCGCGGGATCGAAGGTCACGGGCATCCAATATTGGTTTTCAGCCTTGCCGCTTACGTGCAATAATTTCTCCAGATCCTATGAACCTTTTGATGATATTACGGAGCGTAGATGGTGAAATCCCTAAATTCCTTGCATAAGCTGGTTGAGAAATGTTGTTCTTAAACAATTTGCTCAGGCATTTGTTGACAAAGTGGTGACCCTCGCCCCCGTCCTTGTTTGTGAACGACTGAGCATTTTACGGAAGCTGCTTTTATACCCAATCATGGCACCCACCTGTTCCCAATTAGCCTGTTCACCTGTGGGATGTTCCAAATAAGTGTTTGATGAGCATCCCTCAACTTTCTCAGTCTTTTTTGCCACTTGTGCCAGCTTTTTTGTAGCATGTTGCAGGCATCAAATTCCAAATTAGCTAAAATGTGCAAAAAATTAAGTTTACCAGTTCGAACTTTAAATATCTTGTCTTTGCAGTCTATTCAATTGAATATAAGTTGAAAAGGATTTGTTGTATTCTCTTTTTATTGACCATTTACACAACGTAACAACTTCACTGCTTTTGGGGTTTGTAATACAATAATAATGATTTTTGTTGTTTTTTTGTCCTGTCCAGCTACTCAGGCAAATCATATTGTTAATGTAGATGCCCATATTTGCTGTACAGATTTATTTACATAATAATAATAATAATTAGAGATGTCCGATAATGGCTTTTTGCCGATATCCGATATTCCGATATTGTCCAACTCTTTAATTACCGATACCGATATCAACCGATACCGATATCAACCGATATATGCAGTCGTGGAATTAACACATTATTATGCCTAATTTGGACAACCAGGTATGCTGAAGATAAGGTACTTTTTAAAAAAATTAGTAAAATAAGATAAATCAATTAAAAACATTTTCTTGAATAAAAAAGAAAGTACAACAATATAAAAACAGTTACATAGAAACTAATGAATGAAAATGAGTAAAATTAACTGTTAAAGGGTAGTACTATTAGTGGAGCAGCAGCACGCACAATCATGTGCGCTTACGGACTGTATCCCTTGTATTGATATATATTGATATATAATGTAGGAACCAGAATATTGATAACAGAAAGAAATGGGGGAGGGAGGTTTTTTGGGTTGGTGCACTAATTTTAAGTGTATCTTGTGTTTTTTATGTTGATTTAATTTTAAAAAAAACCACAAAAAAAACGATACCGATAATAAAAAAACTGATACCGATAATTTCCGATATTACATTTTAACGCATATATCGTTACACATATATGGACAGCTCTAATAATAATAATAATAATAATAATAACACAGTGCAGCCTGTCGTTTTAATGCTGACACTCTTCGGCCTTCTTCCAATTTTAAAACCGACCAACAAGAGGCCTCAGTGTGGACTCGGGGGAGCTGAAAGTGCGATACTATCATTAAAAGCGGAGATTTGCTTCTTTCCACGAGAGTAATGGACGTCTTGAGTGCGGGAGGGCACTTTTAAAGAGTGAGGCGAGGTGAGAAAGAGACCCCAAAAAAGCTCTCTCGAGTGAGTCTGCTATTCATCGAGCGCCGGCCCTAATTGGGAGCGCATGACTGATGACACGCACACACACACACACACACACACACACACACACACACACACACACACACACACACACACACACACACACACACACACACACTCAGTGATGCACGGCCGAGCACAGCCTGGTAAGACATGCTGGGAGTAGAGAGGTGCTGAACAAGCAAACAGGGGATCATTTAGTGTTGTGAATAGAAGGGAGGAGAGTGGAAGTTGAAAGGGTAGGTGGTATAGGCCAGTGCAGACCTTCGCCAGGGCCAAAACAATTCTCAACACTTCGGTCTGACAAACGCTGGGTGATGCTGTTCCACTCTTAGGGGGGGCGGTAATGCGCTTTATATACAGTATAGTAAAGTCAGAGAGGGCTAACCACCACACAAACAAGCTTGACGTGGGTCATTGCCCCACTTGGCCCTAATGCAATATGGCAAAAATGTCTCAATTCCACACCTTTATCGGTGACAAAAGGGTCCGTGGTCGTACAGGGAGCGGACCGCCACATGTGGCCTAAAACATGTTTTTAGTTATTTCCCCTTTTTTTTTGTTAAGTACATAACTCCACATGTGTTCATTCATAGTTTTGATGTGACAATGTACAATGTAAATAGTCATGGAAATAAAGAGAAGGTGTGCCTGTACTGTATATTAGTAGTTTTATGCAAATTACTTACTCGATTCTACTATGAATATGATTAAAGGCCTACTGAAAGCCACTACTAGCAACCACACAGTCTGATAGTTTATATATCAATGATGACATCTTAACATTGCAACACATGCCAATACGGCCAGGTTAACTTATAAAGTGACATTTTAAATTTCCCGCCACAATTCCGGTTGAAAACGTCTATGTATGATGACGTATGCGTGTGACGTCAATGGTTGAAACGGAAGTATTCGGACACCATTGTATCCGATACAAAAAGCTCTGTTTTCAACGCAAAATTCCACAGTATTCTGGACATCTGTGTTGGTGAATCTTTTGCAATTTGTTTAATGAACAATGAAGACTGCAAAGAAGAAAGCTGTAGGTGGGATCGGTGTATTAGCGGCTGGCTGCAGCAACACAACCAGGAGGACTTTGAGGATAGCAGACGCGCTATCCGACGCTAGCCGCCGACCGCATCGATGATCGGGTGAAGTCCTTCGTCGCACCGTCGATCGCTGGAACGCAGGTGAGCACGGGTGTTGATGAGCAGATGAGGGCTGGCTGGCGTAGGTGGATAGCTAATGTTTTTAGCATAGCTCTGTGAGGTCCCGTATCTAAGTTAGCTTCAATGGCGTCGTTAGCAACAGCATTGTTAAGCTTCGCCAGGCTGGTAGTTACATGTCCATGGTTTAATAGTATTGTTGATCTTCTGTCTATCCTTCCAGTCAGGGGTTTATTTCTTTTGTTTCTATCTGCAGTTAAGCCTGATGCTATCACGTTAGCTCCGTAGCTAAAGTGCTTCGCCGATGTATTGTCGTGGAGATAAAAGTCAGTGTGAATGTCCATTTCGCGTTCTCGACTCTCATTTTCAAGAGGATATAGTATCCGAGGTGGTTTAAAATACAAATCCGTGATCCACAATAGAAAAAGGAGAAAGTGTGGAATCCAATGAGCCAGCTTGTACCTAAGTTACGGTCAGAGCGAAAAAAGATACGTCCTGCACTGCACGCTAGTCCTTCACTCTCACGTTCCTCATCCACGAATCTTTCATCCTGGCTCAAATTAATGGGGTAATCGTCGCTTTCTCGGTCCGAATCGCTCTCGCTGCTGGTGTAAACAATGGGGAAATGTGAGGATCCTTTCAACCTGTGACGTCACGCTACTTCCGGTACAGGCAAGGCTTTTTTTTTATCAGCGACCAAAAGTTGCGAACTTTATCGTCGATGTTCTCTACTAAATCCTTTCAGCAAAAATATGGCAATATCGCGAAATGATCAAGTATGACACATAGAATGGATCTGCTATCCCCATTTGAATAAAAAAAAATAATTTCAGTAGGCCTTTAACGTAACATATTATGGTAAGAGTCGTTCAAATAACTATAACATATAGAACATGCTATACATTTACCAAACAATCTGTCACTCCTAATCGTTGAATCCCATGAAATCTTATACGTCTAGTCTCTTACGTGAATGAGTTAAATAATATTATTTGATATTTTACGCTAATGTGTTAATAATTTCACACATAAGTCGCTCCTGAGTATAAGTCCTATGAAAAAACTATGAAAAAAACTGCGACTTAGTCCGAAAAATACGGTAGTCATGAAAATAAAGAGGTGTGTCCAAACCTTTGGCATGTACTGTATATTAGTAGTTTTATGCAAATTGTTTACTCGATTCTGTTATGAATATGATTAAGTGATATATGATGTCTAAAAAGTGTATGTTATAAAATCAAATAAAACAAATGCTTAAACAACTCCACCTGACATACAACAGGAAGTAGTGTTATCTTGTGGCGCTTTAAGAAAACAAATGCTTAAACAACTCAACCTGACATACAACAACAGGAAGTACTATTATCTTGTGGCGCTTTAAGAAAACAAATGCTTAAACAACTCAACCTGACATACAACAACAGGAAGTACTATTATCTTGTGGTGCTTTAAGAAAACAAATGCTTAAACAACTCAACCTGACATACAACAACAGGAAGTACTATCATCTTGTGGGGCTTTAAGAAAACAAATACTTAAACAACTCAACCTGACATACAACAACAGGAAGTACTATCATCTTGTGGGGCTTTTGAGAAAACAAATGCTTAAAACAACTCAACCTGACATACAACAACAGGAAGTACTATTATCTTGTGGGGCTTTAAGAAAACAAATACTTAAACAACTCAACCTGACATACAACAACAGGAAGTACTATTATCTTGCGGGGCTTTTAAGAAAACAAATGCTTAAACAACTCAACCTGACATACAACAACAGGAAGTACTATTATCTTGCGGGGCTTTTAAGAAAACAAATGCTTAAACAACTCAACCTGACATAAAACAACAGGAAGTACTATTATCTTGCGGGGCTTTTAAGAAAACAAATGCTTAAACAACTCAACCTGACATACAACAACAGGAAGTACTATTATCTTGTGGGGCTTTAAGAAAACAAATACTTAAACAACTCAACCTGACATACAACAACAGGAAGTACGATTATCTTGTGGGGCTTTTAAGAAAACAAATGCTTAAACAACTCAACCTGACATACAACAACAGGAAGTACTATTATTTTGTGGGGCTTTTAAGAAAACAAATGCTTAAACAACTCAACCTGACATACAACAACAGGAAGTACTATTATCTTGTGGGGCTTTAAGAAAACAAATGCTTAAACAACTCAACCTGACATACAACAACAGGAAGTACTATTATCTTGTGGCGCTTTAAGAAAACAAATGCTTAAACAACTCAACCTGACATACAACAACAGGAAGTACTATTATCTTGTGGGGCTTTAAGAAAACAAATGCTTAAACAACTCAACCTGACATACAACAACAGGAAGTACTATTATCTTGTGGGGCTTTAAGAAAACAAATGCTAAAACAACTCAACCTGATATACAACAACAGGAAGTACTATTATCTTGTGGGGCTTTAAGAAAACAAAAGCTAAACACTCACCTGACATACACAACAGGAAGTACTATTATCTTGTGGAGCTTTAAGAAAACAAATGCTTAACAGCTCAACCTGACATACAACAACAGAAGTACTATATTTTGTGGGGCTTTTAGAAATTTTGTAGTGGTGTGGGTGGGTTGTTTTTGCTGACATACAACAACAGGAAGTACTATTATCTTGTGGGGCTTTAAGGGTCTTGGTTTCTCTGATTACCTTAGCTAGGTATCTACTGTAACTGTATCACTCATTTTGTACTGAGCAGCCATGGTTCTGGTTCTATGTTCATTATCACACGTTTCATCTTTGTTGAAATGCACCCTTCTGTGTTACATGTAAAAATTGATTATTAGCCGCCCACATATTTAACCAAACAATACACTAGGGATGATGTTTGATAAGAAATTATCGAGTTTGGCCATCATTATCGAATCCTCTTATCGAACGATTCTTATCGATTCTTTTATCGAATTCAGAAAGGTTGTGTATATGAAAAAAAGACAGAGGTTAGGTTTAATTTTGGTGGGTGTGTTTTTTTTAAAAGAAAAAAAAAAAAAATATTGACTTTGGTGTTTTTTTTGTTAATTTGACTGTTGTTACCCAAAGTATATTAAGTGGGATTTTTCAGAAAACAAATATATACAGTAACACAAAAACAACCTGTCTCTGCGATCACTATAGGTGTATAAATAATAATATAGAGTTAAATAAAATCAGTCCCTTGGGCACAAAACTGAAAATAATACAGCTCTCCAAAAAGTGCACTTCTGCTGCTATTGGAACATACTAACTACACACTCTATGACACTAAGAACACCACAGTCATCAATCAACAAAATGCACAAAAATCGTTTTTCAATACACATCTTAGTATCAAACTTAACACTTTCCACTTTAATATCGAGTTACATAAACAAGTTAAACAGTTTACTTACAGACTTATCTTTTCCAAGGCTTGCAAGAGCTAACACAACTTGTCCACTTCTCAATTGTCTCAACCCGGAAGTGCCCAAACTAATGACGCGTAGTATTTTCATATCGCCACAAGGTGTCAGTAAGAGTCTACAATCAAATGGGCATACCTTCTACCGCTCGTCCATCGAGAGCCTGCTGACCTACTGTATTACAGTATGGTACGGCAGCTGCACTGCAGCAGACAGAGAGAGGCTGCAAAGAGTGGTCAAGACGGCTCAAAAGATCATCGGCCGCCCTCTCCCCTCTCTGATGGACATCTACACCTCCCGCTGCCTCAACAGAGCCAGTGCCATCATCAAGGACAGCACCCACCCTGGCTCCGACCTGTTCCACCTGCTGCCCTAAGGGAAGCGCTACAGGTGCATTGAAACCAAGACGAACAGGCTAAAAAACAGCTTCTTCCCCAGGGCCATAACCACCCTGAACAGACTTCCCCATTGACCCTCATAACTGCCTTCTCTTCGGTGCAATAACCCATTCCACCAACCACCCTGTTTCATGTAGATATTCATGCACATATTCATTTCACCCTCTGTATAGAGTGTACACTTGTTTTATCGCACTGTATGGAATGGCCTCAATCTCGTTACCCTGCGTAATGACAATAAAGCTGATTCTGATAACATTGCCGTCCCACAGGGCATTTCCTGTTCGTGGGAAATGATTCGTTCCCAGGGATTCGAATAAAGAACCAACTCTTTTTCTTTACTATAGTCGCCTCGATAACGGGAACCGGTTCTCAAAAAGGATTCGAGTCCATGGATTCATATCGAACAACCGGGAGAACCGATTTCGAACATCATCCCTACAATACACACAGAGCCTCCCGTTTTTGTGTTTGGCGGAGGTAACGAAAGCACAACCTGACCCGATTCCAGCTTTCCTGACCTGGCAAATAACATTGCGGATTGTTCTCACAATGATTGCAATTGTGACCGCGGGGCACAAGGCTCGCTTCTGGCCAAGCATAATGGCCGCAGTGTATTGGTGGATGCCTGCAGAGGAAAAATCCAATGTTGCTGCTGACAGCACAACTCTGACTGCTAGTTGACCTGTGCACGGAGGAAGGGGGTGTGGGGGCTCACTCATGCAAAGGGGGGCGTGTTCTAGAAAGACTCATGGGTGCAAAGGGTCATTACGATAAAGGAGATGCATGCTGTAGAGGGTGTGAGGTCCATCCTGGCTCGGCCCGCCATGCAAAGAGCCAGCCACTAGCTATTGCATTCATCTTGTGGTAGACACGTGACTTCATCATCAGAAATCCTACCTTGGTCTTTTTGCTGAAAAGCCAAAAGTTTTTGCCTCGGTTCTTCCCCAAAAGGTCCATGGGGCCTTTGGGCGTCCCCAGACTGCTGTCGGACGACGCTCTGTTGATGCCCTGACTGAAGTCCTCAAACTCCACATCGCCCGGAGGCTCGAAGCCGGACTTGTTCTGCTCGATGACAATCATGGAGTCCTGGTCCAGAGAAGGAGCACGCAGCTCAGTTATTCTTTAAGTCGTTTTAAGCCAAAGGTAAAATTACCGACTCACATTCTTCTCGTTCACATTAGTGCCGGCTTTAATGATCCCATCCAGGCACTTGCCGATAATGGGCATCACCTGCTTCTCCGTATCGGCGAACAGGATGTAGCCCTGCGCCAATTTACGCACCCGCTTTTCATCGAGTTCTTGCAGTTTCTGGTTCACAGGGAAAAAACAATTTACACATAGAAAATGGAAAAAATACTATTAAAAAAATGAATCGTGTTGCGTAACATTTTTGCATTTATTTTATAAAAGAAGTGTGAAGCGAAATGTAATCAAAACCCAAACATTTTTTCAATGATTTCGATATTACACCTGAACAATTCTCTTAAACGTGCCAAAACTTTGGGCTTTTGGCACCAGCCGCCAGACGAGATCTGACCAATCTAAATCTAAAACTAGATGTGACCAATCTAAGTCTAAGATGAGATGTGACCAATCTAGTCTAAGACGAAATGTGACCAATCTAAGTCTAAGATGAGATGTGACCAATCTAGTCTAAGACAAGATCTGACCAATCTAAGTCTAAGACGAGATGTGACCAATCTAGTCTAAGACGAGATGTGACCAATCTAAGTCTAAGACTAGATGTGACCAATCTAATTCTAAGACGAGATGTGACCAATCTAAGTCTAAGACGAGATCTGACCAATCTAAGTCTAAGACTAGATGTGACCAATCTAATTCTAAGACGAGATCTGACCAATTTAAGTCTAAGACGAGATGTGACCAATCTAAGTCTAAGACGAGATGTGACCAATCTAAGTCTAAGACTAGATGTGACCAATCTAATTCTAAGACGAGATCTGACCAATTTAAGTCTAAGACTAGATGTGACCAATCTAAGTCTAAGACGAGATGTGACCAATCTAAGTCTAAGACTAGATGTGACCAATCTAAGTCTAAGACTTGATCTGACCAATCAAAGTCTAAGACTTGATCTGACCAATCAAAGTCTAAGACTTGATCTGACCAATCAAAGTCTAAGACTTGATCTGACCAATCAAAGTCTAAGACTTGATCTGACCAATCAAAGTCTAAGACTTGATCTGACCAATTAAAGTGTAAGACAAGATGTGACCAATCAAAGTCTAAGACTAGATGTGACCAATCTAAGTCTAGGACTAGATGTGACCAATCTGTAAGTCTAAGACTAGATGTGACCAAGCTAAGTCTAGGACTAGATGTGACCAATCTAAGTCTAAGACTAGATGTGACCAATCTAAGTCTAAGACTAGATGTGACCAATCTAAGTCTAGGACTAGATGTGACCAATCTGTAAGTCTAAGACTAGATGTGACCAATCTAAGTCTAGGACTAGATGTGACCAATCTAAGTCTAAGACTAGATGTGACCAATCTAAGTCTAAGACTAGATGTGACCAATCTAAGTCTAAGACTCGATCTGACCAATCTAAGTCTAAAACTAGATGTGACCAATCTAATTCTAAGACTAGATGTGACCAATCTAAGTCTAAGACTCGATCTGACCAATATAAGTCTAAGACGAGATCTGACCAATCTAGTTCTAAGACGAGATGTGACCAATCTAAGTCTAAGACTAGATGTGACCAATCTAATTCTAAGACGAGATCTGACCAATTTAAGTCAAAGACTAGATGTGACCAATCAAAGTGTAAGACGAGATGTGACCAATCTAAGTCTAAGACTAGATGTGACCAATCTAAGTCTAAGACTAGATGTGACCAATCTAAGTCTAAGACTAGATGTGACCAATCTAAGTCGGGGGGTGTATATTGTAGCGTCCCGGAAGAGTTAGTGCTGCAAGGGGTTCTGGGTATTTGTTCTGTTGTGTTTATGTTGTGTTACGGTGCGGATGTTCTCCCGAAATGTGTTTGTCATTCTTGTTTGGTGTGGGTTCACAGTGTGGCGCATATTTGCAACAGTGTTAAAGTTGTTTATACGTCCACCCTCAGTGTGACCTGTATGGCTGTTGACCAAGTATGCCTTGCATTCACTTGTGTGTGTGAAAAGCCGCAGATATTATGTGACTGGGCCGGCACGCAAAGGCAGCGCCTTTAAGGTTTATTGGCGCTCTGTACTTCACCCTACGGCCGTGTACACAGCGGCGTTTCAAAAAGTCATACATTTTACTTTTGGAAACCGATACCGATAATTTCCGATATCACATTTTAAAGCATTTATCGGCCGATATCATCGGACATCTCTAGTAGCAATGCCTTTTTAAAGCATTGTTAGGTTTAAAAAAAGAAAAAAAGCATATTTTCTATGGAACTGTTGTATTGGAGTACTTACATTAAAGATGAGCGGCATGTCGTTAAAATAAAACTGATTCTGCTCCTTGTTGAACCTCTGGAGTTGCGCGGCGTAGTCGTTCTTGCACTCCTCGGCGACGTGCGCTCTCGTGTGAGCTTGTTGTTTCGCCTGCAAGCACATGTGGTCACATTCATTAAAGGCCGACTGAAAGCCACTACTAGCGACCACGCAGTCTGATAGTTTATATATCAATGATGAAATCTTAAAGGCCTACTGAAATGAATTTTTTTTTATTTAAACGGGGATAGCAGATCTATTCTATGTGTCATACTTGATCATTTGGCGATATTGCCATATTTTTGCTGAAAGGATTTAGTATAGAACAACGACGATAAAGATTGCAACTTTTGGTATCTGATAAAAAAAGGCTTGTCCCTACCGGAAGTAGCGTGACGTAGTCAGTTGAACATATACGCAAAGTTCCCTATTGTTTACAATGATGGCCGCATGAAGTGAGAGAGATTCGGACCGAGAAAGCGACAATTTCCCCATTAATTTGAGCGAGGATGAAAGATTTGTGGATGAGTAAAGTGCAAGTGAAGGACTAGTGGGGAGTTGAAGCTATTCAGATAGGGAAGATGCTGTGAGAGCCGGGGGTGACCTGATATTCAGCTGGGAATGACTACAACAGTAAATAAACACAAGACATATATATACTCTATTAGCCACAACACAACCAGGCTTATATTTAATATGCCACAAATTAATCCTGCATAAAAACACCTGCGTGTTTGTTATGCTAGCTCCTAGCTCCTCTGCTAGCTCCATAGAACACGCCAATACAATTCAAACACCTGATCAACACACACAATCACTCAGCCCAAAAGACCTTTCACCTAACCCAAGGTTCATAAAGCTTATATATTTTTAAAAAGTTACGTACATACGCAAAAAAAAGTTGCGCACATACGGTCAAGCGATCAAATGTTTAGAAGCCAAAGCTGCATACTCACAGAAGCACGTCTGCGTCTTTGTCATCCAAATCAAAGTAATCCTGGTAAGAGTCTGTGTTGTCCCAGTTCTCTACAGGCGTCTGTGTATCGAAGTCAAAAGTCCTCCTGGTTAGAGTCTCTGTTATCCGAGTTCTTCCATCTTGACTGCATCTTTCGGGAATGTAAACAAAGAAGCGCCGGCTGTGTACTGTTGTTGCTGACTACGTTCGAAAAATACGTCCATTTCGCACCGACAACTTTCTTCTTTGCTTGCTCAGCTTCTTTCTCCATAATGCAGTGAACATGATTGCAACAGATTCACGAACACAGATGTCCAGAATACTGTGGAATTATGAAATGAAAACAGAGCTTTTTCGTATTGGCTTCAATGTGGAAGGCATACCCGTGTTCGCCGGTCTACGTCACGCGCATACGTCATCCTCAGAGGCGTTTCGAACCGGAAGTTTAGCGGCAAATTTAAAATGTCACTTTATAAGTTAACCCGGCCGTATTGGCATGTGTTATAATGTTAAGATTTCATCATTGATATATAAACTATCAGACTGCGTGGTCGGTAGTAGTGGCTTTCAGTAGGCCTTTAACATTGCAACACATGCCAATACGGCCGGGTTAACTTATAAAGTGACATTTTAAATTTCCCGCCACACTTCCGCTTGAAAACGTCTCGGTATGACGACGTATGCGCGTGACGTAGCGTGTGTGTTGTGGCTAATAGAGTATATATACGTCTTGTGTTTATTTACTGTTGTAGTCATTCCCAGCTGAATATCAGGTCCCACCCGCGCACTTCCAAATATTTGATCGCTTGCCCGTACGTGCGTGTCACGTACGTAACTTTGGTGAAATATATAAGCTTTATGAACCTTGGGTTAGGTCGGGGGAAGGCAACCCGCGGCTCTTTAGCGCCGCCCTAGTGGCAAAAATGTATGAAGAATGGAAAAAGATGAGGGGGAAAAAAATCTATTTTTTTGTTTTAGAATGTTTTCTGTAGGAGGACAAACATGACATAAACCTCGCTAATTGTTATAAATCACACTGTTTATATTAAACATGCTTCACTGATTCGAGTATTTGGCGAGCGCCGTTTTGTCCTACTAATTTTGGCGGTCCTTGAACTCACCGTATAGTTTGTTTACATGTATAACTTTCTCCGACTTTCTAGGACGTGTTTTATGCCACTTTTTCTGTCTCATTTTGTCCACCACACTTTTAACGTTGTGCGTGAGTGCACAAAGGTGAGTTTTGTTGATGTTATTGACTTGCGTGGAGTGCTAATCAGACATATTTGGTCACTGCATGACTGCAAGCTAATCGATGCTAACATGCTATTTAGGCTAGCTATATGTACATATTGCAACATTATGCCTCATTTGTAGCTATATTTGAGGTCATTTAGTTTCCTTTAAGTCCTCTTAATTACATTTATATCTCATGACACATGTAATATGGCTTTTAATTTTTTGCGGCTCCAGACAGATTTGTTTTTGTATTTTTGGTCCAATATGGCTCTTTCAACATTTTGGGTTGCCGACCCCTGGGTTAGGTGAACGGTCCTTTGGGCTGAGTAAGTGTGTGTGTTGTGCAGGTGTTTGAATTGTATTGGCGGGTTATATGTACGGGATCCCGTCCATATAACCCGCTCGAGCTATAACTAGCTCGAGCTAGTAGCTAGGAGCTAGCATAACAAACACCTAGGTGTTTTTATGCGGGATTAATTTGTGGCATATTAAATATAAGCCTGGTTGTGTTGTGGCTAATAGAGTATATATATGTCTTGTGTTTATTTACTGTTGTAGTCATTCCCAGCTGAATATCAGGTCACCCCCGGCTCTCACAGCATCTTCCCTATCTGAATCGCTTCCACTCCCCACTAGTCCTTCACTTGCATTTTCCTCATCCACAAATCTTTCATCCTCGCTCAAATTAATGGGGAAATTGTCGCTTTCTCGGTCCGAATCTCTCTCACTTCTGGCGACCATCATTGTAAACAATAGGGAACTTTGCGTATATGTTCAACTGACTACGTCACGCTACTTCCGGTAGGGGCAAGCCTTTTTTTTTTATCAGGTACCAAAAGTTGCGATCTTTATCGTCGTTGTTCTATACTAAATCCTTTCAGCAAAAATATGGCAATATCGCGAAATGATCAAGTATGACACATAGAATAGATCTGCTATCCCCATTTAAATAGAAAAATTTCATTTCAGTAGGCCTTTAAGTACACTACTTCCTACCCGTGTAAACCCACCCATTCCTAACGCCGTCGCAGTCTCCTCACCTTTTCAACATCCGCCTTTGTGGCGTTGAGGTCCTGGTCCGTCTTGTCCGCATACTGCGCCGTGCGCTCCGCTTCTCGCCATTCTCGCTCAAAGCGCTTTTTACTCTGGAAAAAGCACATCAGTAACGTAAGAAATTAAAGGGTAAAAATGTTATGTTATATGTGTTCCCCTAGTGTCCAAATAACTCTAAATTAAGTCTTTGTTTTTTAGAATATGTTCCCCTAGTGTCCAAATAACTGTAAATTAAGTCTTTATTACTTAAAATATGTTCCCCTAGTGTCCAAATAACTCTAAATTAAGTCTTTGTTACTTAGAATATGTTCCCCTATTGTCCAAATAACTCTTAAGTCTTTGTTTTTTAGAATATGTTCCCCTAGTGTCCAAATAACTCTAAATTAAGTCTTTGTTTTTTAGAATATGTTCCCCTAGTGTCCAAATAACTCTAAATTAAGTCTTTATTACTTAGAATATGTTCCCCTAGTGTCCAAATAACTCTAAATTAAGTATTTGTTACTTAGAATATGTTCCCCTAGTGTCCAAATAATTCTAAATTAAGTCTTTGTTACTTAGAATATGTTCCCCTTGTGTCCAAATAACTCTAAATTAAGTCTTTGTTACTTACAATATGTTCCCCTAGTGTCCAAATAACTCTAAATTAAGTCTTCGCTACTTAGAATATGTTCCCCTAGTGTCCAAATAACTCTAAATTAAGTCTTCGTTACTTAGAATATGTTCCCCTAGTGTCCAAATAACTCTAAATTAAGTCTTTATTAGAATATGTTCCCCTAGTGTCCAAATAACTCTAAATTAAGTCTTTGTTACTTAGAATATGTTCCCCTAGTGTCCAAATAACTCTAAATTAAGTCTTTGTTACTTAGAATATGTTCCCCTTGTGTTCAAATAACTCTAAATTAAGTCTTTGTTACTTAGAATATGTTCCCCTAGTGTCCAAATAACTCTAAATTAAGTCTTTGTTACTTAGAATATGTTCCCCTAGTGTCCAAATAACTCTAAATTAAGTCTTTGTTACTTAGAATATGTTCCCCTAGTGTCCAAATAACTCTAAATTAAGTCTTTGTTACTTAGAATATGTTCCCCTAGTGTCCAAATAACTCTAAATTAAGTCTTTGTTACTTAGAATATGTTCCCCTAGTGTCCAAATAACTCTAAATTAAGTCTTTATTACTTAGAATATGTTCCCCTAGTGTCCAAATAACTCTAAATTAAGTCTTTGTTACTTAGAATATGTTCCCCTAGTGTCCAAATAACTCTAAATTAAGTCTTTGTTACTTAGAATATGTTCCCCCTAGTGTCCAAATAACTCTAAATTAAGTCTTTGTTACTTAGAATATGTTCCCCTTGTGTCCAAATAACTCTAAATTAAGTCTTTGTTACTTAGAATATGTTCCCCTAGTGTCCAAATAACTCTAAATTAAGTCTTTGTTACTTAGAATATGTTCCCCTAGTGTCCAAATAACTCTAAATTAAGTCTTCGTTACTTACAATATGTTCCCCTAGTGTCCAAATAACTCTAAATTAAGTCTTTGTTACTTAGAATATGTTCTCCTAGTGTCCAAATAACTCTAAATTAAGTCTTTGTTACTTACAATATGTTCCCCTAGTGTCCAAATAACTCTAAATTAAGTCTTTGTTACTTAGAATATGTTCCCCTAGTGTCCAAATAACTCTAAATGAAGTCTTTTTACTCTAAATGAAGTCTTTTTTACTTATAATATGTTCCCCTAGTGTCCAAATAACTCTAAATTAAGTCTTTATTACTTAGAATATGTTCCCCTAGTGTCCAAATAACTCTAAATTAAGTCTTTGTTACTTAGAATATGTTCCCCTAGTGTCCAAATAACTCTAAATTAAGTCTTTGTTACTTAGAATATGTTCCCCTAGTGTCCAAATAACTCTAAATTAAGTCTTTGTTACTTAGAATATGTTCCCCTAGTGTCCAAATAACTCTAAATTAAGTCTTTGTTACTTAGAATATGTTCCCCTAGTGTCCAAATAACTCTAAATTAAGTCTTTGTTACTTAGAATATGTTCCCCTTGTGTCCAAATAACTCTAAATTAAGTCTTTGTTACTTAGAATATGTTCCCCTAGTGTCCAAATAACTCTAAATTAAGTCTTTGTTACTTAGAATATGTTCCCCTAGTGTCCAAATAACTCTAAATTAAGTCTTTGTTACTTAGAATATGTTCCCCTCGTGTCCAAATAACTCTTAATTAAGTCTTTGTTACTTAGAATATGTTCCCCTAGTGTCCAAATAACTCTAAATTAAGCTTCTTGCAATTCGGATTTGACTGTTAATTGGAAAGCCCTAATATTTAATTATTATTATATATAATATATAGTTATTATTATAGATAATATTTAATTTATTTTTCATATTTATGTTATTTATTTTAATTTTACTTTTATTATATATTGACCATAATAAATGTGGTATAAATGGTCTGTATTTGTCTTGTGATTTGTCTTAAATAATAACAATAGTAATAATATTTTTGACTGACAAAAAATTGCCAATAAGAAATTATTGGTATCGGTATCGATGAAAATGCAAGAAAAAGTATTGGTATCGTATCGAATCCTAAAAGTGTGGTATCGCCCATCCCTAGTGAGCGTTTGAGCACCGCTGAGATTCAAATTCTATCGGTAAAACTTCCGCTGATTGTGCAAAATTTGCGGGGGAAGTTGCGGACATTCAGTAGGACAAAGTTGCAAAGACTTTCTTTAAAACATTTATTCAGTATTTTTTAACTTTAGAAAGTTTTGTGGTTGAAACCGATAATGACGGCAAAAAACATAAAAAAAAGATGGGAAGTCCTCAAATGGTTATTTTGAAAATGTAATTTTGTTTATAGAGTGTATGCAATTTGTTGTTGTGTTCCCTAATTTTCAGTGTACCGTACATAAATGGAGGTGTGTGTTGCCTGGACATAATCTGGACTGGACCTGGTTTTAAGAACCCTTTAAACCAGGGGTCACCAACGCGGTGCCCGCGGGCACCAGGTAGCCCGCAAGGACCAGATGAGTAGCCCGCTGGCCTGTTCTAAAAATAGCTCAAATAGCAGCACTTACCAGTGAGCTGCCTCTATTTTTTAAATTGTATTTATTTACTAGCAAGCTGGTCTCGCTGTGCCCGACATTTTTAATTCTAAGAGAGACAAAACTCAAATAGAATTTGAAAATCCAAGAAAATATTTTAAAGACTTGGTCTTCACTTGTTTAAATAAATTCATTATTTTTTTTACTTTGCTTCTTATAACTTTCAGAAAGACAATTTTAGAGACAAAATACAACCTTAAAAATGACTTTAGGATTTTTAAACACATATACCTTTTTACCTTTTAAATTCCGTCCTCTTCTTTCCTGACAATTTAAATCAATGTTCAAGTAAATTTATTTTTTTTATTGTAAAGAATAATAAATACATTTTAATTTAATTCTTCATTTTAGCTTCTGTTTTTTCGACGAAGAATATTTGTGAAATATTTCTTCAAACTTATGATTAAAATTCAAAAAAATTATTCTGGCAAATCTAGAAAATCTGTAGAATCAAATTTAAATCTTATTTCAAAGTCTTTTGAATTTCTTTTAACATTTTTGTTCTGGAAAATCTAGAAGAAATAATGATTTGTCTTTGTTAGAAATATAGCTTGGTCCAATTTGTTATATATTCTAACAAAGTGCAGATTGGATTTTAACCTATTTAAAACATGTCATCAAAATTCTAAAATTAATCTTAATCAGGAAAAATTACTAATGATGTTCCATAAATTCTTTTTTTTAAGTTTTTCTCTTCTTTTTTTCGGTTGAATTTTGAATTTTAAAGAGTCGAAATTGAAGATAAACTATGTTTCAAAATTTAATTGTCATTTTTTTCGTGTTTTCTCCTCTTTTAAACCGTTCAATTAAGTGTAAATATCATTAATTATTAATAATAACATAGAGTTAAAGGTAAATTGAGCAAATTGGCTATTTCTGGCAATTTATTTAAGTGTGTATCAAACTGGTAGCCCTTCGCATTAATCAGTACCCAAGAAGTAGCTCTTGCTTTCAAAAAGGTTGGTGACCCCTGATCTGGACTGTAAATAAATGCTTATTTTGAAAATTTAATTTTGTTTATAGAGTGTATGCAATTTGTTGTTGTGTTCCCTCATTTTCAGTGTACCGTACATAAATGAAGGTGTGTGTTGCCTGGACATAATCTGGACTGGACCTGGTTTTAAGAACCCTTTAAACAATTTAATTTCATTGACAACCTGGTCTGGTGAAGATAAGGTCCCTTTTTAAAAAATAAAATAAGATAAATACATTTTTTTTTAAATTCTTGAATAAAAAAAGAAAGTAAAACAATTACATAAAAAATAGTAATTCATGAAAATGTTAGTGGACCAGCAGCACACACAATCATGTGTGCTTTAAGGACTGTATTGTTCTATATTGTAGGAACCACACTGCAAAAACTGAAATCTAAGTAAGATGAAATATCTCAAATAAGGGTGATATTTGCCTATTTTCTGTCTGATAAGATAATTCTTCTCACTAAGCAGATTTTATGTTAGAGTGTTTTACTTGTTATAAGGGTTTTGGTCCTAAATGATCTCAATAAGATATTACAGCTTGTTGCTGAGATTTGATGACCTACACTACCGTTCAAAAGTTTGGGGTCACCCAAACAATTTTGTGTTTGAGCTAGGGCTGAACGATTTCAGGAAAAAATCTGATCACGATTTTTCTGACAGAAATTGCGATTTCGATTTTGACTCACGATTTCTTTTCAAATCAAGCTTCAGTAACAGTAACAGATTTAAAACATGACAAAAAATGATATACCATGAAAACATTAAATGCTATGTAATGCAAGGATGAATACTAAAAGGTAAGAATTGCTTCAAACATGTATTTATTAAGAAACATGCATGTACATTCTCCAAAGTTCTTGACCAACAGCAGTTATTAAAACTAAAGAACTAAAACCAGTACAAAAACCTTAATTATGTTAAGATAAATAAAAAAGTTTAAGTTAAATAAAATACAAAACAATTCCAACACAAAAAGCAATGCTTAATATATAATAAGAAAAACAAAATTCAACAACTTCAATAAAGGAAAAAAAGGATCCTGACCTTATGTAAACAGTCTTATACTCAAGTAGGTAGGTCAGTCTTTTATGGCTCAAGAGAGCTAGCCTATCAACATCTATAGCAGCAATTCAAGTACTTTATTCAACCCTGGAAGAAACCTGAACAATATTTTAAAGTGAAATTGAAAAGTAATGGTAATAAAGAAAATACTATTACAAAAACAAAATGACCCAACCTCTGCCCTTCTGAAAAATATGTCAGACATTAAAATAGGTGGGTCATTCATTTACCGCTTAGCAGCACCCAAATATTGCACATCTATTCTGTTAACAATAGAACATAATATTCCTGAAAACTAGCATTTATCTTTTTTTTTTTTACAAAAACTGACACCACAAGTCAGGGTAAAGTGCAGAACAAACACAATCTAAAAAGTACTTTAACAATAATACTTGCTTCCCTGACATCTCTACATCACTCTTCACAGATTTTTGGTCAAGAAAACTAGCATGTCAACCTTTGATGGTTTAAGACATGAGCGACGCTGTAATTGTGGTATGTTTGCTACAATGGGCTGAATCGCTCGGGGTTGACTTTTCACCGGACTTTTTGGTCATACATTCGTCGTGTAACTGCCGGTGGTGATTTTTCAAGTGCCGGAATAAATTAGTCGTGTTGCCTTGGGATGTGGCGACTTTGGCCCGACAAGTTTTACAAAGTACCTGTTTCTGATGCACATCTGAAGTTTCGAAACCGAAGTAGTCCCAAATGACAGACGTGCTGCTCTTCTTCTGTATTAAAACTAAATCCTCCTCCACTTCTGACCCGGCGGCAGCAGCCATTTCCTTGTTAGTGGGCGTGTACGCGGTAGCCTCGTCAATGGCCGCCTCTGATTGGTTAGCGTGACGGCATGCCCTGCTCACAAGTAGTTTACCACTTCTGATTGGTGAGTTTGACAAGGCATGAGAGTAGCACGAGCAGGCTGCATATACACAACAGACATGTCAGCCAGGAGAGCTAAATAACGTTCGTCTAAAACCGAAGCCTTCACGATCTCAAGATTGAGACTTCTGAAATCGCAATTTCGATCTGAAAACGATAAATCGTTCAGCCCTAGTTTGAGCCTTCATTTCTAAGAACAAGAATAGACTGTCGAGTTTCAGATGAAAGTTGTCTTTTTCTGGCCATTTGGAGCGTTTAATTGACCCCACAAATGTGATGCTCCAGAAACTCAATCCCCTCAAAGGAAGGTCAGTTTTGTAGCTTCTGTAACGAGCTAAACTGTTTTCAGATGTGTGAACATGATTGCACAAGGGTTTTCTAATCATCAATTAGCCTTCTGAGCCAATGAGCAAACACATTGTATCATTAGAACACTGGAGTGATAGTTTCTGGAAATGGGCCTATGTAGATATTGCACCAAAAACCAGACATTTGCAGCTAGAATAGTCATTTACCACATTAGCAATGTATAGAGTGTATTTCTTTAAAGTTAAGACTAGTTTAAAGTTATCTTCATTGAAAAGTACAGTGCTTTTCCTTCAAAAATAAGGACATTTCAATGTGACCCCAAACTTTTGAACGGTGGTGTATATTGAGTAAAAATATGTTTGAAACTAGAATATCAACTGTTGCAAAGCTGTGTCATCAACACTCACAAGTATAAAACAACTTTTTTAAAGTAATCATTTCTTACTTCAAGCATGAACAAAACAAACATGATGCCGAGCGCATATCATTATGTCAAGACAATGGCACTAGCATTTACTTCATTTAAGAATATTTTTCAACATATTGAGCAAAAAGGTCTTTTTTTTTTCTACCAAGAAAAGTGCACTTGTTATTAGTGAGAATATACTTATTTGAAGGTATTTTTGGGTTCATTGAGGTTAGCAAATTTGACTTGTTTCGGAAAGTCTTGACAAGCCGAATTTTCTTGTTCGATTGGCAGATAATTTTGCTTAGTTCAAATTAAGGCTGCAACAACTAATCAATTAAATTCAATCAATTAAAATCGATTATAAAAATAGTTGCCGATTAATTTAGTCATCGATTCGTTGGATCTATGCTATGCGCATGCGCAGAATCTTTTAAAAAAATTTTTTTTTTTTTTTTTTTTAAATAAACCTTTATTTATAAACTGCAACATGTACAAACAGCTGAGAAACAATAATCAAAATAAGTATGGTGCCAGTATGCTGTTTTTTTTTCAATAAAATACTGGAAAGGATAGAAATGTAGTTTGTCTCTTTTATCCGATTATTAATCAATTAATCAAAGTAATAATCGACAGATTAATCGATTATCAAATTAATCGTTAGTTGCAGCCCTAGTTCAAATAAAATACCCCTCATTTTAGTATTTTTTTTTTTTTTTTAAATAAACCTTTATTTATAAACTGCAACATGTACAAACAGCTGAGAAACAATAATCAAAATAAGTATGGTGCCAGTATGCTGGTTTTTTTTTTCAATAAAATACTGGAAAGGATAGAAATGTAGTTTGTCTCTTTTATCCGATTATTAATCGATTAATCGAAGTAATAATCGACAGATTAATCGATTATCAAATTAATCGTTAGTTGCAGCCCTAGTTCAAATAAAATACCCCTCATTTTTGTTTTTGTTTTTTGTATTTTTTAAAAAATAAACCTTTATTTATAAACTGCAACATGTACAAACAGCTGAGAAACAACAATCAAAATAAGTATGGTGCCAGTATGCTGGGGTTTTTTTTTCAATAAAATACTGGAAAGGATAGAAATGTAGTTTGTCTCTTTTATCCGATTATCAATCGATTAATCGAAGTAATAATCGACAGATTAATCGATTATCAAATTAATCGTTAGTTGCAGCCCTAGTTCAAATAAAATACCCCTCATTTTTGTATTATTTTTTCTTGTTTTTGAACACTGACTTTTTGCAGTGCAGAATATTAATAACAGAAATAAATAAAATAAATGGGGAGGAGGGTTTTTTGGGGGGGTTGGTGCACTAATTGTAAGTGTATCTTGTGTTTTTTATGTGGATTTAATAAAAATAAAATAAAAAATTTTTTTTTTAAAGTTGCAAGGCCGCACATCATTCGCGTGGATTGGTTGACTATGCGTGAATTGGGCGTAATCGTGACATTGCAAATACCTGGAGGGACTAACAGTTTATCAGAGATCACTTCTACTCGCAGTGCGTCGTGAAAGTGACCAAAGCTGATGTCTTTCTACATCTGAATTACACACTTACGGTTTCTAGCTGCTTGTTGGTGCTCTCCAAGGCTTGCTGGGCCTTCTTGGCCTCCGTCAGATACTGCAGAAAATTGGTAAAAAAAAAATAGACTTGACTCAGCAAAAGGGGGAACAGGGTAAATAGGGACAACACGACGGAAAAAAAGAACAGGACAAATGCCTGAGTCTGTTTGTCTGTCTGTCTCAGTGTGTGTGTGTTTGTGTGTGTGTGTGAGAGAGAGAGAGAGAGACGTCTTTTCTGCAGTAGGTCTGAATAATCCAGCCAGACTGTGAGTGCCAAGGAATGAATCCTCAATGGAAAACACAAGCATATTGCAGCTTATCTAGTTGGGCTTCTGTAAACACTCAAATGCACACATCTCAACCAGCCATCACAGCTACTGACAACAAGAAAACGTGTCGGTCATTTTGCACAGACAATGTAAACGTGTCTGTAAATTCACGTGTGCACATAGTATGTATAATTCACATACACACACATGAACACTTCTGTCCAATCACACACATACAAGCAGCTTATAAAAGACATGCATGTTTGTCCATTTGCAGAAGGACATAACGTCCGCAGGAACCTACCACATAGCGAAGGACGTACACTATTTGATTTCCTAGTATGCAGCTCTTTTTTTTTTTGACACTTATTCAAATATCTTGTGTGATGTCATGCACAAAAGTGCACTTTATTTGTTTTAAACTATTGTAGTGGCGTTCTGTACAAAAAGTGCACTTTAAAGGCCTACTGAAAGCCACTACTAGCGACCACGCAGTCTGATAGTTTATATATCAATGATGAAATCTTAACATTGCAACACATGCCAATACGGCCGGGTTAACTTATAAAGTCACATTTTAAATTTCCCGCGAAACTTCCGCTTGAAAACGTCGCAGTATGATGACGTATGCGCGTGACGTCACGAGGTCAAGGGAAGTGTTTGGACCCAATTCAAATACCTCTGTTTTCTTCAACTAAATTCCACAGTATTCTGGACATCTGTGTTGGTGAATGTTTTGCAATTTGTTTAATGGACAATGGAGACTGCAAAGAAGAAAGTTGTAGGTGGGATCGGTGTATTAGCGGCTGGCTGCAGCAACACCAACACCAGGAGGTTGTGTTGTGTTTTGAGCAGGATAGCAGACGCACTACGGTGAGTACAGCTTTGGCTTCCAAACATTTGATCGCTTGCCCGTACGTGCGTGTCGATATGTGCATGTCACGTACGTAACTTTGGGGAAATATGTTTCTTGCCGACTCTGATGGCGGCCGGGGTGTCGTCAAAAGCGTACAACGCCCGCCGCCGCCGCATCTAAGTTAGCTTCTATTTTTTTAGCTTCGCCAAGCTGAAAATTATTAACCGTGTATTTACATGTTCATGGTTTAATAGTATTGTTGATCTTTTGTCTATCCTTCCAGTCAGGGTTTTTTTTTAATTTAGTTTCTATCTGCATTTGAGACTGATGCTATCACGTTAGCTCTGTAGCTAAGTTAGCTTCTATTTTTTTAGCTTCGCCAAGCTGAAAATTATTAACCGTGTATTTACATGTTCATGGTTTTATAGTATTGTTGATCTTCTGTCTATCCTTCCAGTCAGGGTTTTTCTTAATTTTGTTTCTATCTGCATTTGAGCCTGCTATCACGTTAGCTCCGTAGCTAAGTTAGCTTCTATTTTTTTAGCTTCGCCAAGCTGAAAATTATTAACCGTGTATTTACATGTTCATGGTTTAATAGTATTGTTGATCTTCTGTCTATCCTTCCAGTCAGGGTTTTTTTTAAATTTAGTTTCTATCTGCATTTGAGACTGATGCTATCACGTTAGCTCCGTAGCTAAGTTAGCTTCTATTTTTTTTAGCTTCGCCAAGCTGAAAATTATTAACCGTGTATTTACATGTTCATGGTTTAATAGTATTGTTGATCTTCTGTCTATCCTTCCAGACAGGGCTTTTTTTAAATGTAGTTTCTATCTGCATTTGAGACTGATGCTATCACGTTAGCTCCGTAGCTAACTTAGCTTCTATTTTTTTTAGCTTCGCCAAGCTGAAAATTATTAACCGTGTATTTACATGTTCAGTCACTGTGAATGTCCATTTCGCGTTCTCGACTCTCATTTTCAAGAGGATATAGTATCTGAGGTGGTTTAAAATACAAATTTGTGATCCACAATAGAAAAAGGAGAGAGTGTGGAATCCAATGAGCCAGCTTGTACCTAAGTTACGGTCAGAGCGAAAAAAAGATACACCCTGCACTACACTCTAGTCCTTCACTCTAAAGTTCTTCATCCACGAATCTTTCATCCTCGCTCAAATTAATGGGGTAATCGTCGCTTTCTCGGTCCGAATGTCTCTCGCTCCATTGTAAACAAAGCGGAATTGTGAGGAATCCTTCCTCTTGTGACGTCACGCTACTTCCGGTAGGGGCAAGGGTTTTTATCAGATACCAAAAGTTGCGATCTTTATCGTCGTTCTCTACTAAATCCTTTCAGCAAAAATATGACAATATCGCGAAATGATGAAGTATGACACATAGAATGGATCTGCTATTCCCGTTTAAATAAATAAAAATTCATCTCAGTAGGCCTTTAATTGAGTGTTGTTTTGATATGTCATCTTAATGACATCATGCACAAAATAGCTTGTTTTAAAATGTCTCTGACAATCTGGCACTTTCTGTTTTGAAATGACATGAATGTTTGTGCCACTGCTTAATAACTGTTTCATAAATACACTTTTGGTTGTGATTTCCCTCTCTGCATGAAAGTTTAAAAGTAGCATATATTAATGCAGTAAGAATGTTTGAATGTAGACACATAGAATCATCATACTGCTGTGATTATATGCATCAAGTGTTCATTCAAGGCTAAGGCTAAATATCCACATATATATGGTGTATCGTGACATGGCCTAAGAATATCCACATATTAATAAAAGGCCATATCGCCCAGCCCTAGATTAGATTTATATAGCGCTTTTTTATCGGTGTCACATTTGTTTTGGTCAAGGGCCACATTGCAATTAGGGCTGTCCTTAGAGCAGTGTTTTTCAACCTTTTTTGAGCCGAGGCACATTTTTTTTCCATTGAAAAAATCCAAAGGCACACCACCAGCAGAAATCATTAAAATATGAAACTCGATATAGACAATAAAAAGTCGTCGGATATGACTTTAAAGCATAACTGAGCCTGCAACACTATAGCTCTTGTCTCAAAGTAGGTGTACTGTCACATCACACCCTGACTTATTTGGACTTTTTTGCTGGTTTCCTGTGTGTAGTGTTTTAGTTCTTGTCTTGCACTCCTATTTTGGTGGCTTTTCCTGTTTTGTTGGTATTTTCCTGTAGCGGTTTCATGTCTTCCTTTAAGCGATATTCCCCGCACCTGCTTTGTTTTAGCAATCAAGAATATTGCAGTTGTTTTTATCCTTCTTTGTGGGGACATTGTTGATTGTCATGTCATGTTCGGATGTACTTTGTGAACGCCGTCTTTGCTCCACAGTAAGTCTTTGCTGTCGTCCAGCATTCTGTTTTCTTCACTTTGTCGCCAGTTCAGTTGTAGTTTCGTTCTGCATAGCCTTCCCTAAGCTTCAATGCCTTTTTTTTTAGGGGCACTCACCTTTTGTATATTTTTCAGTTTAAGCATTAGACACCTTTTTACCTGCACTCTGCCTCCCGCTGTCGTCTGAAAAATTGTGATCACAATTAGCTACCTGCTGCCACCATGGAAGAGTATTACACGGTTACTCTGCCGACACTCAACAACAACACATCATTTGCAGACTATAATTACTGGCTTGCAAAAAATGTCATACCCCAAATAGGTGAAATTAGATAATCTCCCACGGCACACCAGACTGTATCTCACGGCACACTAGTGTGCCGCGGCACAGTGGTTGAAAAACACTGCCTTAGAGGGCCACTTGTCACAGTGAATAATATATGAATTTGCCTATACATTTGAATATTATATATTTTTTTATGCACACTGTAAAAAAAAAAAAAAAATCTGTATATTTTACAGTAAAAACTGGGAACTCACTTACCGGAATTTTACTGCAGTAAAAAAACACTTTTTACAATAAATGAAAAAACTGTCAGCTTCGTGGCCAAAATTTTACAGTAAAATGTACTTTTTACCACGTCTCACTGTAAATGGAAAAACGGCACCAATGTTATTTATTTATTTTTATTCTGGCAACAGAGCTGCCAGTTTTTTTTACAGTCTATTTACAGTAAAACACGGTAAAAACAACGCTCAGTTGACAAGAATTTTACTGTGATAAAATAAAGAGTGAGACCAGGGGCCGTATTTATCAAGCGTCTTAGAGTGCCATTTTACACTTAAGTCCTGAGAATTTGCGAAATTCAGTCCTAGTCTCAAACTTAAGAATAAAAGCTATTTATCAACTTTCTTAAGTCTAAGAATCACTCCTACTCTCCACGATATTTAAGAGACCTTCAGAGGTGTCCTAAGTGGTTAGGAGTTGCCATCGGGGGATGGCACTGAGGCGAGAGAGACGTGCGCGAACGTTCAGGGAGCGGAAGGATGTCCTGGCTCTGTTTGATGACGAGCAGCTGATCAAACGGTATCGTTTAGAAAGAGCGGGTATTATTTTTGTCACAGATTTAATAATTTTCGATTCCTTGTTGATTTCTGCATGTGGTTGCAGCGGGCTAGAATATATAGAGCCACCCACACCAGTTTCAAATTAGTTGCCTAATTAATGAATTGGAAAGAAAATGTTATGAGAGTAGCGTATGTGTGTGGCCCTTTAATAGGTGACAGCATGTGAGGTGAGTGACGTCAGTGAGTGTGTGGGAGAGAGAAGAGAGGGAGCGGTAGCGTGAGTGCGGGCGGGGACTAGTTTGTTTTGTATTATTTTGTAGTTTGTCAAAATATACACTCCCATTGTCCACTTAAAGGCCTACTGAAATGAATTTTTTTTTATTTAAACGGGAATAGCAGATCCATTCTCTGTGTCATACTTGATCATTTCGCGATATTGCCATATTTTTGCTGAAAGGATTTAGTAGAGAACAACGACGATAAAGATCGCAACTTTTGGTATCTGATAAAAACAACCCTTGCCCCTACCGGAAGTAGCGTGACGTCACAAGACAAATAATTCCTCACAATTCCGCTTTGTTTACAATGGAGCGAGAGACATTCGGAGCGAGAAAGCAACGATTACCCCATTAATTTGAGCGAGGATGAAAGATTTGTGGATGAGGAAAGTGAGAGTGAAGGACTAGAGTGTAGTGCGGGGTGTATCTTTTTTCGCTCTGACCGTAACTTAGGTACAAGCTGGCTCATTGGATTCCACACTCTCTCCTTTTTCTATTGTGGATCACGGATTTGTATTTTAAACCACCTCAGATACTATATCCTCTTGAAAATGAGAGTCGAGAACGCGAAATGGACATTCACAGTGACTGAACATGTAAATACACGGTTAATAATTTTCAGCTTTGCGAAGCTATAAAAATAGAAGCTAAGTTAGCTACAGAGCTAACGTGATAGCAGGCTCAAATGCAGATAGAAACAAAATTAAAAAAAACCCTGACTGGAAGGATAGACAGAAGATCAACAATACTATTAAACCATGGACATGTAAATACACGTTTAATAATTTTCAGCTTGGCGAAGCTAAAAAAAATAGAAGCTAACTTAGCTACGGAGCTAACGTGATAGCATCAGTCTCAAATGCAGATAGAAACTAAATTTTAAAAAAAACCCTGACTGGAAGGATAGACAGAAGATCAACAATACTATTAAACCATGAACATGTAAATACACGGTTAATAATTTTCAGCTTGGTGAAGCTAAAAAAATAGAAGCTAACTTAGATGCGGCGGCGGCGGGCGTTGTACGTTTTTGACGACACCCCGGCCGCCATCAGAGTCGGCAAGAAACATATATTTCCCCAAAGTTACGTACGTGACATGCACATATCGACACGCACGTACGGGCAAGCGATCAAATGTTTGGAAGCCAAAGCTGTACTCACCGTAGTGCGTCTGCTATCCTGCTCAAAACACAACACAACCTCCTGGTGTTGGTGTTGCTGCAGCCAGCCGCTAATACACCGATCCCACCTACAACTTTCTTCTTTGTAGTCTCCATTGTCCATTAAACAAATTGCAAAACATTCACCAGCACAGATGTCCAGAATACTGTGGAATTTTGTCGAAGAAAACAGAGCTATTTGAATTGGGTCCAAACACTTCCCTTGACCTCGTGACGTCACGCGCATACGTCATCATACCGCGACGTTTTCAAGCGGAAGTTTCCCGGGAAGTTTAAAATTGCAATTTATAAGTTAACCCGGCCGTATTGGCATGTGTTGCAATGTTAAGATTTCATCATTGATATATAAACTATCAGACTGCGTGGTCGCTAGTAGTGGCTTTCAGTAGGCCTTTAAATATTTCTAAGATATTTCTTTATTCTTAGACGAGGGATTCCCTTCAGTGATTGGTCATTTCTTTGCACACAGAAATGACGTCACCTAAAATTCCGTTTACGGCACATAGTAATGTCGTAATTCAGCTCCGAGTGTGACACTTAAGATTCAGTCCTACGCTTCGCTGAAAGTGTGAGTAAGACGCTTGATAACTAACTTTTAAGTGCAAGAATGTATTTACTCTTAAGTCAACTCTTAGGAGTAATTCTAAGAAGCTTGATAAGTACGGCCCCAGATGTTTTGGGCGGATCTTACAGGGTTCACTGTGGCATTTTTTGTTTGCAACTTAAAGCACAACAATTAGCCGAGAGACAGCTCTTCTCTCAAAATACTCAAGTTGGGGCCCTCTTAAGTTGAGGTACCGCAGTTTATTCATTCACATACGCATGCATTGTAAACATGTGTCTATTCCCATACACACTGTAAACACATCTGCCCATTTACATAATCACATCATGAAAATGAGTCGGTTGCCACTCACATAAACACACAAAGGTGTAACAGTTTGAGTCTGCCTGCTCAGTCCATGGACTCGAACCACTATGCGATGACCTATCCATTCATATAACATGCCTGTGCGTTCACACATACACACATGTGACGACGTCTGTCTGTTCACAAAATAAAAGCGCGTGTCCGTTCCCGGACAATGTCAACGTAGCTCACCGACTTTCGCTCCTGCTTGAGCTCCTGCAGGTTCTTGGTGAGCTCGGCGCAGATGTTCATCAGCATGTTCTCGGCCACCAGCTCCCTCTGGCCCGCGTAGTCGTTCAGCTCGTTCAGGATGTCCATGAACGACTGGTAGCTGGTGAATCTGACCGTTGTTGGGAGCGGGGGGGGGGAAGGAAACACAGCGGACACAACGATGAAGGTCAAAGATAACACGGGGAAGCCACGATAAGAGCTGCTTCCTGCTTCCTTTCAACATCTCACACTGCACCCAGTGAATATGTATGTAGGTTATACAAACCCTGTTTCCATATGAGTTGGGAAATTGTGTTAGATGTAAATATAAACGGAATACAATGATTTGCAAATCATTTTCAACCCATATTCAGTTGAATATGCTACAAAGACAACATATTTGATGTTCAAACTGATGTACTTTTTTTTTTTTGTGCAAATAATCATTAACTTTAGAATTTGATGCCAGCAACACGTGACAAAGAAGTTGGGAAAGGTGGCAATAAATACTGATAAAGTTGAGGAATGCTCATCAAACACTTATTTGGCCACTGGTGAGCAGGCAAATTGGGAACAGGTGGGCGACATGATTGGGTATAAAAGTAGATTCCATGAAATGCTCAGTCGTTCACAAACAAGGATGGGGCAAGGGTCACCACTTTGTCAACAAATGCGTGAGCAAATTGTTGAACAGTTTAAGAAAAACCTTTCTCAAGCAGCTATTGCAAGGAATTTAGGGATTTCACCATCTACGCTCCGTAATATCATCAAAGGGTTGAGAGAATGTGGAGAAATCACTGCACGTAAGCAGCTAAGCCCGTGACCTTCCATCCCTCAGGCTGTACTGCCATCAACAAGCGACATCAGTGTGTAAAGGATATCACCACATGGGCTCAGGAACACTTCAGAAACCCACTGTCAGTAACTACAATTGGTCGCTACATCTGTAAGTGCAAGTTAAAACTCTCCTATGCAAGGCGAAAACTGTTTATCAACAACACCCAGAAACGCCGTCGGCTTCGCTGGGCCTGAGCTCATCTAAGATGGACTGATACAAAGTGGAAAAGTGTTCTGTGGTCTGACGAGTCCACATTTCAAATTGTTTTTGGAAACTGTGGACGTCGTGTCCTCCGGACCAAAGAGGAAAAGAACCATCCGGATTGTTCTAGGCGCAAAGTGTAAAAGCCAGCATGTGTGATGGTATGGGGGTGTATTAGTGCCCAAGACATGGGTAACTTACACATCTGTGAAGGCGCCATTAATGCTGAAAGGAACATACAGGTTTTGTTGCCATCCAAGCAACGTTACCATGGACGCCCCTGCTTATTTCAGCAAGACAATGCCAAGCCACGTGTTACATCAACGTGGCTTCATAGTAAAAGAGTGCGGGTACTAGACTGGCCTGCCTGTAGTCCAGACCTGTCTCCCATTGAAAATGTGTGAAGCCTAAAATAGCACAAGGGAGACCCCCGGACTGTTGAACAACTTAAGCTGTACATCAAGCAAGAATGGGAAAGAATTCCACCCGAGAAGCTTCAAAAATGTGTCTCCTCAGTTCCCAAACCTTTACTGAGTGTTGTTAAAAGGAAAGGCCATGTAACACAGTGGTGAACATGCCCTTTCCCAACTACTTTGGCACGTGTTGCAGCCATGAAATTCTAAGTTAATTATTATTGGCCAAAAACAAATAAAGTTTATGAGTTTGAACATCAAATATGTTGTCTTTGTAGCATATTCAACTGAATATGGGTCGAAAAGGATTTGCAAATCATTGTATTCCATTTATATTTACATCTAACACAATTTCCCAACTCATATGGAAACGGCGTTTGGAGTATATCATGCAAAAGTGCAGATTCCAACCATTGAAATACTTAGTATTAGGGATGTCCGATAATATCGGCCTGCCGATATTATAGGCCGATAAATGCGTTAAAATGTAATATCGGAAATTATCGGTATCGTTTTTTTTATTATCTGTATCGGGGTTTTTTTTGGTTTTTTTTATTAAATTAACATAGAAAACACAAGATACACTTACAATTAGTGCACCAACCCAAAAAAACTCCCTCCCCCCATTTCTTTCTGTTATCAATATTCTGGTTCCTACATTATATATCAATATATATCAATACAGTCTGCAAGGGATACAGTCCGTAAGCACACATGATTGTGCGTGCTGCTGCTCCACTAATAGTACTAACCTTTAACAGTTAATTTGACTCATTTTCATTAATGACTAGTTCCTATGTAACTGTTTTTATATTGTTTTACTTTCTTTTTTATTCAAGAAAATGTTTTTAATTTAGTTATCTTATTATTTTTAAAAAGTACCTTATCTTCACCATACCTGGTTGTCCAAATTAGGCATAATAATGTGTTAATTCCACGACTGCATATATCGGTTGATATCGGTATCTGTAATTAAAGAGTTGGACAATATCGGAATATCGGCAAAAAGCCATTATCGGACATCCCTACTTAGTATAGTTGAAGACTTACGGTCATTAGAAAACATCACTGCACATCATAATGGCAGCTACACTTTCCATCTTAAAGATCTAAAAAAAAACGATTTGGGAATGTCCGGCGGGCCTTAATTTGCCCAGGTCTGCTCTAAAAACATCTAAAAACTGCCAACAATGCTCCATTTACATCTCGTGACATGCCCATGTACCACGCATTAGCAATATTGTTATTATAAGCGTTAATGTTGAGGAACTTTTTTTTTTGTTTGTGGCGCCGGGACCACAGAGAGCTAACGTGCTTAGTGGTGACGTGCTGAGAAACAACACGTGTTCTTGTCTTGCAAAAGAATTGTGAATGATAAGCAACATTCCAAAAAAAGGTGCAGCTGCCCTTTAACCAACGTCCTTAAAGAGGCAGTGCACGGATCAAGAAAGAACCCAAATCTGGATAAAGGTGCAGCAGCAGGGATGGATTTATATTTTCCAACCCTGAATGTTATTGACCGATATCTATCTACAGGTGGAACTTAAAACAATTAAATATAGTGCAAATATCATGTCCGCAATTTAACTTTAAATGTGAAACTAATAAGTGATATAAACTCAGAGTGAGATACGTCACACCTTTATCATTTTGATGATCATGGCTTAAGGTTGTTCACAGATTTTTAAATCAAGATTTTCATAAGCTGTACACCATAATTATCAAAATTATATAAAAAGAAGGCTTGAAATATCTTGAGTTGCATGTTATGAGTCTATGTCACATACACTGTATTTGGCCAGCCATCCAAATGATGAGAATCAGGTGTCCTAATCACTTGGCCCGGTGTATCAAATCAAGCACTTAGGCATGGAGACTGTTTCTACAAACATTTGTGAAAGAATGGGCCGCTTTCAGTGATTTCCAGCGTGGAACTGTCATAGGATGCCACCTGTGCAACAAATCCAGTCGTGAAATCTCCTCGCTCCTAAATATTCCAAAGTCAACTTTATTATAAGAAAAGTGAAGAGTTTGGGGAACAACAGCAACTCAGCCACCAAGTGGTAGGCCAGGTAAACTGACAGAGAGGTCAGCATAGTGCAAAGACTTTCTGCACGGTCAGTTGCTACAGAGCTCCAAACTTCATGTCACCTTCCAATGAGCCCACATACAGTACGCAGAGAGCTTCATGGAATGGGTTTCCATGGCCGGGCAGCTGCATCTAAGCCATACATCACCGAGTCCAATGCAAAGCGTGGGATGCGGTGGTGTAAAGGACATCACCACTGGACTCTAGAGCAGTGGAGACGCCTTCTCTGGACTGATGAGTCACACTTTTCCATCTGGCAATCTGATGGACCAGTCTGGGTTTGGAGGTTGCCAGGAGAACGCTACGTTTCGGACTGCATTGTGCCGAGTGTGACATTTGGTGGAGGAGGAATTATGGTGTGGGGTTGTTTTTCAGGAGTTAGGCTTGGCCCCTTAGTTCCAGTGAAATGAGTTGGGCTTGGCCCCTTAGTTCCAGTGAAAGGAACTTTGAATGCTCCAGGATACCAAAACATTTTGGACAATTCCATGCTCCCAACCTTGTGGGAACAGTTTCCTCTTCCAACATGACAGTGCACCAGTGCACAAAGCAAGGTCCATAAAGACACGGATGACAGAGTCTGGTGTGGATGAACTTGACTGGCCTGCACAGAGTCCTGACCTGAACCCGACAGAACACCTTTGGGATGAATTAGAACGGAGACTGAGAGCCAGGTCTCCAGTGTGTGACCTCACCAATGCGCTTTTGGAAGAATGGTGGAAAATTCCTATAAACACACTCGGCAACCTTGTGGACAGCCTTCCCAGAAGAGTTGAAGCTGTAATAGCTGCAAAAGGTGTCATATTGAACCCTATGGGTTAGGAATGGGATGGCACTTCAAGTTCATATGTGAGTCCAGGCAGGTGGCCAAATACTTTTGGCAATATAATGTATATTAGTTTCACCTTGTAAATCTAACAGCTGGATTAAATAAACATATTTACTTTTTTTTTTAGTCTCACCTGTACATCTAAACTCTTAAAGTTGTACAATTTGATGTTGGATCCAATTAAGAATGACATTATTCATGTTTGCATCAATGTGTCTCACCTGCAATCTGGCTCATCTTTTCCGATCCTTTTTAGATTAAATTTCTTTGACAGGTTCCTGGGGAAAAAGCGAAAGTGTGTCAAAACAATATTTAGACCAATTGGGCTCAAAGCTCTGTTCCACTTTGGGATAGTCCACTTCAAAAATAGCACCATGGGAAACCCAAGCAGCATCACACACATGCAGTGTTTCCCACACATTCGTTTATTTGTGGCGGCCCGCCAGGAAAGAAATACGTCCGCCACAAATAAAATTTAAAAAAAATTAATTTTTTAATTTTTTTTTTTTGTTGTCCTGTCCAGCTTCTCAGGCAAATCATATAGTTGATGTAGATGCCCATATAGGCTGTTCAGATTTACTTTACAAAAGAGAAGTGTAGGATACTTCTCTTGTTGCCTTATTTGTATTTGACCACTACTGTTTTCTGTTTATTTGTTACTGACTGTGGCAGGACACCTCTGCCTCTGTTTCACTTTATGTTGCTGGTAAATAATATGGTTGTAGTAGTAGGCTCAAGTTAAATTATTTAGTATGCACTAATTAAAGGGGCAGAGCTTTAAGAGACATTTTAGCTTTTATAAGATATATTTTTTGTAAGAACCACAATTAATAAATATATTTCAGTGAATAACTTATTGTTCAAATCTGTATATAAATATGTACATAAAGTGTTTTAATTATATTGTAAAATGGATGGATGGATGGACGTTTAAAACAACACTGTTATTATTAATTAGTAAGTATACGTTTTTTGAGCCTTTTTAGAGAAAATCATATCATTGTAGTAAATTATGCAAATTACTCGATGATGTCATGGTGACCACGGCCATAGCCACGCCCCCACCGCCACAGGTATCTTGGCCGTTTATGGGAAACACTGACATGCCATGTTCAACAACAACAAACACCTCCTGTGTTTATATATTTACTTCCTTGCATGTATATGAACACGTTTGAACAAAGAGGAGACTGAGGGCAGCAAAAGAAACAAGAGGGCGACAGAAAAGTGGAGACTGTGGAGCAGGGGTGTCAAACTTGTTTTCATTCATGGCTGCCATTAGAGGGCCGCTTGTAACAGTAAATAATGAATGAGTTTGCCTATGAACTTAAATATTGAACTTTTTTTTAATGTAAAGAGTAAAAAAAAAATCTGTAGATTTTACCACTGTTTTTTACAGAAAAAAAACTGGCAGCTTAGTTGCCAGACTTTTACTGCAATGTGATAAAATCACATCCGGAGGGCCCACCTAGGGGAAAAGCCTTTTCCCTGCAGCTATAGCCGCCCTGAACAGCGGGCCCGGCCGACCTGTCTGACAAGCCTGTAAATGTGTTGGTCATGTATGATGTCTTTTTATTATTTTTGTTCCTGATGTGTAATGTCTATTGTTTAAATGTACGGCAGTGAAAATTTATTTCCCCAACGGGGACCAATAAATATAAATCTAATAAATCAAATGTATATTCTTCTACCCAAGAATATACAACAATTCTTCTCTACAAAAGGAGGAGAAATATAATCTTAGAGAAAAATGTAATTTAAAACATTTGTACGCACGTACAACACTTAAGACCTTTAGTATATCTGTATGTGGAAATAAATGATGGAATGGATTAAGCCAGGGGTGTCCAAAGTGCGGCCCGGGGGCCATTTGCGGCCCGCAGGTCATTTTTTAACGGCCCCACGGCACATTCTAAAAATACGATGAAAAAAAAATTAAAAAGATAAAAAGTGGTATAAAAGAGCAAACATGTGAAATGTAACAAGAAAATGTTGCATTATTTACTCTAATAACCCAAAGCTGCCATGCAGGCTGTTTTTTTCTTTAAAAAATAATAATGAATCAAAATCAATGTCATTATGAATTATTCAAGGCTCCATTTACTTCACATTAAATATTCCACTTTGAGATATTTTTGGGGGAAAATGTTGCATATTTTTGGTTGCCATTTAAAAAACAAAGTTTTTTAAAGAAGGGCCTAAAACGAACAAACAAAAAACATAAACAACAATAAAACTTATAATTGACGGATATATCTGAAGTTGATCTTGAGACTATTGTGGTAAAAGTTTAAAAAAAATGTTGGATTTATTTTTTAAACTTTACTGAGTAGTACCATTTTGGATCCCCAATCATTTTAGTGGGACTTTTTTTTTTTTTTTTAAGTGTCATTGCTCAAAAAAATAATGAATTAAAATCAATGTTGTTATGAGTTATTGACCTTTTTAAGACTCCAATTATTATATAATCTCAAATATTCCACTTTAAAATTTTATTGGGGAAAAATATTGCAGATTTTGTGTTTTTTTCCATAAAAAAAACAGTTTTCCTTGACAAAAATGGCATACAACTTAAATCTTTAAAAGCGTTATATTGACAGATAGACCGAATGTTGATCTAGAGATTTAAACCTTGAATAATAATAATACTACTAAATAATGACACATTTGTAATATTTTTTTTGACCAAAACCTTTTGAGGTCCCCGGGATCAAGTCTAAGTGGAGGCCTGAATGTATCTTTTTTATACATATATTGTATTGGTTTTTAAAATAAAAAATATCAAAATGGCCCCCGCTTGCTTTGATTTTTCAGTGTGCGGCCCTCAGTGGAAAAAGTTTGGACACCCCTGGATTAAGTACTAATATCCTAAAAAAAATATTTTTTTCTTGTAATATTAAAACCTCTTTTTTTTTTATTACAATTTTTTTCTGCAACTTTATTCTTGTAACATCACAACATCACATGCCTTCTGCTCTGATTTTTGATTCACTTTGAACTTTATTCTCAGAAAATGACAATTTTCATATTTAACATTTATTCTAATACAACCATAAATCCTGTATTTTATATGCATTTTACAATTTGAAAAAAAAAATGAAAATGACAACCTTATTCCCATAATGTCACAAATTATTTGTTATTATTACTTAATTTACTTTTAACTTAATTCTCGTAAAAGTACAATTTAGCTATCTTCAAAATCTGTATTTTCTTCATAATTTTACAACCTCTGTAAATTACTTTTTGGCATTATTTAAACTTTTTTTTTTTTTTAATCCCAAAAACATTGTAAAATTACATAATTGTATTAGAAACTTTTTTTTCATATTTAACATTTATTCTAATACAACCATAAATCTTGTATTTTATATGCATTTTTCAATTTGACAAAAAAAAATGAAAATGACAACTTTATTCTCATAATATCACAAATTATTTGTTAATATTACTTAATTCACTTTTAACTTAATTCTCTTAAAAGTACAATTTAGCTATCTTCAAAATCTGTATTTTCTTCATAATTTTACAACCTCTGTAAATTACTTTTTGGCATTATTTAAACTTTTTTTTTATAAATCCCAAAAACATTGTAAAATTACATAATTGTATTAGAAACTTTTTTTTCCGATCAATAGTTCGGTCAAATGTATGTTTTTCCCCTGTTATAGTACAACAATCAAACAATGTACTAATATGATCCACTTCAAGAAACTCTTCAAACTAAAAGTGTTTACAAAGTACAAAGAAGAAGAACCATGGTAAACATTCTGAATTTATTTAATCCATCCATCCGTTAATTTTTTCAAAATAATCTTACTCATCTCACCATATGAAATGTAACTTACTTCACAGAGTATTATTTCAGTGTTTTCCACACATTCATTTATTTGTGGCGGCCCGCCACGAAAGAATTACGTCCGCCACAAATTAAATTAAAAAAAATTAAATTATTATTATTTATTTATTTTTTTTGTCCTGTCCAGCTTCTCAGGCAAATCATATAGTTGATGTAGATGCCCATATAGGTTGTTCAGATTTACTTTACAAAAGAGAAGTGTAGGATACTTCTCTTGTTGCCTTATTTGTATTTGACCACTACTGTTTTCTGTTTATTTGTTACTGACTGTGGCAGGACACCTCTGCCTCTGTTTCACTTTATGTTGCTGGTAAAAAATATGGTTGTAGTAGTAGGCTAAAGTTAAATTATTTAGTATGCACTAATTAAAGGGGCAGCGCTTTAAGAGACATTTTAGCTTTTATATTTTATAAGATATATTTTTTGTAAGAACCACAATTAATAAATATATTTCAGTGAATAACTTATTGTTCAAATCTGTATAT
>NC_084736.1:5992081-6054581 GCF_033978785.1 Entelurus aequoreus | reverse complement strand
TTTATTTGTAGAAAGCACTTTACATTGAGCAAACAACCTCAAAGAGCTACAGTGTATTAAAAAAGATAATAAAAAGATAATAAAAAATAAATGAAAATAAAAACTAGAACAGCCTAATAGCTAGAACTAGTATGCATATATCTAAAAAAAAAAGGCTTGTTTAAAAAGAAGGGTTTTTAAGCCTTTTTTAAAAGCATCCACAGTCTGTGGTGCCCTCAGGTGGTCAGGGAGAGCGCTCCACAGCCTGGGAGTGGCGGAGCAGAAAGCCCGGTCTCCCATTGTTCGGAGCTTTGTCCTCAGAGGTTGGAGGAGGGCCACATGGCAGTTATGGCTGCCTTCAGAGGGCCGCTTGTAACAGTGAATAATGTATGAATTTGCCTCCGGATTTCATTAAAAAAATTAAAAAATGTTACTGTATAGTGTTTTTTTCATTTTTTACGACATTTTACGGTAAATGGAAAAAACAGTAAAACTGTTTTTTTAGGGGGGCGGGGGGGTCGTGTGCAAGGAGTTGGCTTTTCCGTTTGAATGTCAGATCAAATAGAGAAGCCGATATGAATGTATTGGTTAAGCTGATCTTCTAAAGCTTTAGTAAAACTTGAAAATATTCCTATTCTGTCTTGATGGTCCTTCTTACTCAGCATATATGTCATCAAAAGAACTTGGGATTGACCAGTAACTTAGATTCCCTTGGAGGAAGAACTGGTCGACGCAACACTACCAAGACATGAGATTGCAGATCTTCCCTGAAAGGGGAACTTCATTTTATTTGGAATTGTCCGCCGCTCCCAGTCTGTGGAACGCTCTCCCTGACCACCTGAGGGCACCACAGACTGTGGATGCTTTTAGAAAAAGGCTTAAAAACCCTTCTTTTTAAAAAAAAAACTTTTTTTTTTAGATATATGCATACTAGTTCCAGCTATTAGGCTGTTCTAGTTTTTATTTTTATTTATTTTTATCATCTTTTTATTACACTGTAGCACTTTGAGGTTGTTTGCTGAATGTAAAGTGCTTTTTTTACAAATAAAATATATTATTATTGTGTCTATCATTCACAATCCTGATGAGAGACAACAAGACAAAAGTTGTTGTTTTTTTGCATCTAACTTGTAATAATCAGCTGGTTCTGGGTGGCTAGCAAAGCAGCCAAAGGGAGCAAATCTATTCTGCCTCTACATCATTTTTAAAATGCAAATATCCACTTCAGTCGGCGACTGCCGGCGCACACGAGTGACGCAGCTCGCCCAAAGACTTAAGTATAAACGTGCATGTGGGCCCCAATGTGGCCCCGGCGTCACTTGCATGAGCAGTGCGATGATAAAGTAAAAACCAAAGGAAGTCGCTACTACTACAAAATAAAACAAAAGTCACCACACCTTAAATGAGTATGTGAAAGTAAATAAAAGTAATATAATGTATGAATGGATGTGTATAGTCAGGGCTCGAATTTCACCACGGCAACCGCAGCATTTGCCGCGACCGTCCTCCTCATTTGCCGTAATGCCCTAAAAAATGACCAGTATCCACGGCAACAACATGCCGTGACCGCCCTTGACTTTTTACTTGTTAATGGACAAGGGATGTAACGATAACGGTATAATTATAGACCGTGGTAATATTCCAGAAGGTTAGTAACACCGTTTAAATTTTTAATTACCGAAAAAACATCATTAATGCAAAATTTTCAGCATATTTAAAATTACTGCGATAATAATAATAATAATAACCGTGATAATTTTGGTCACAATAACCATGATAAGAAATGTTCATACCGTGACATCCATATAATGGACAATTGTGACGTAATTGTTTTGTCGAATAAATTGATAAAAACACCCCGAAATGACTTTTTTTTTTTTCCCTAACATTTTCAACTGTTTAAGGCAGGGGTGTCCAAAGTACGGCCCGCGGGCCAAATGCGGCCCGCCGGCGTCTTCAAATTGTCCCGCGAGACGTTATGAGTTTAAGTATAAGGAATCTTATATTCATTTTAAAAGTATAACATTTTAAATGCTACTATTATTGACACAATCTAGCGGACATCATGAGTTTTTCCTGGTCAAAGACATTTTATGTCAGCAACGTGGAGCATCTATTTATATGACTGAATGCAAACAACCTTCCCTAGTCATGGTGCAAAAAAAATCTTACAAAAAAATCCAACCAACACAAAATGTAAACAGACATGGTCACTGAACTTCGTGGATATATTAAAAAAAACGTCCATTCACCATTTAAAATAAAAATCTAAATTACACCCATCCATTACAAAGCTTGATGGGAAAATGCTGGTTTAAGGCATGGCATAAATAATGTTAATAGGTATAAACAACATGGCTGTGTGTCAAAGGTTAACCGACAAGGAGAACAGCCGAGTTGTTCTGGGATTTTCCCAGAGATACACTAGTTGCATCAGGGTCTGGGAGGACGTCAGGTGTTGGGTGAATTTAGGTCAGGCACATGACCCCTAAACTGGCCAGGTATATATACAGTCACGATCAAAAGTTTACATACATTTGATTGATTGATTGATTGAGAAGTTTATTCACATCTAAAAGAATTTAATCCATGTAATACTTTAAAGGCCTACTGAAAGCCACTACTAGCGACCACGCAGTCTGATAGTTTATATATCAATGATGAAATCTTAACATTGCAACACATGCCAATATGGCCGGGTTAACTTATAAAGTGACATTTTAAATTTCCCGCGAAACGTCCGGTTGAAAACGTCTATGTATGATGACGTATGCGTGTGACGTCAATGGTTGAAACGGAAGTATTCGGACGCCATTGAATCCAATACAAAAAGCTCTGTTTTCATCGCAAAACTCCACAGTATTCTGGACATCTGTGTTGGTGAATCTTTTGCAATTTGTTTGGAGACAATGGAGACTGCAAAGAAGAAAGTTGTAGGTGGGATCGGTGTATTAGCGGCTGGCTGCAGCAACACAACCAGGAGGACTTTGACTTGGATAGCAGACGCGCTATCCGACGCTAGCCGCAGACCGCACAGATGATCGGGTGAAGTCCTTCGTCACTCCGTCGATCGCTGGAACGCAGGTGAGCACGGGTGTTGATGAGCAGAAGAGGGCTGGCTGGCGTAGGTGGATAGCTAATGTTTTTAGCATAGCTCTGTGAGGTCCCGTTGCTAAGTTAGCTTCAATGGCGTCGTTAGCAACAGCATTGTTAAGTTTCCCCAAGCTGGAAATTATTAACCGTGTATTTACATGTCCATGGTTTAATAGTATTGTTGATTTTCTGTCTATCCTTCCAGTCAGGGGTTTATTTATTTTGTTTCTATCTGCAGTTAAGCATGATGCTTTCATGTTAGCTCCGTAGCTAAAGTGTTTCGCTGATGTATTGTCGTGGAGATAAAAGTCACTGTGAATGTCCATTTCGCGTTCTCGACTCTCATTTTCAAGAGGATATAGTATCCCAGGTGGTTTAAAATACAAATCCGTGATCCACAATAGAAAAAGGAGAGAGTGTGGAATCCAATGAGCCAGCTTGTACCTGAGTTACGGTCAGAGCGAAAAAAGATGCGTCCTGCACTGCAGTCTAGTCCTTCACTCTCACGTTCCTCATCCACGAATCTTTCATCCTCGCTCAAATTAATGGGGTAATCGTCGCTTTCTCGGTCCGAATCTCTCCCGCTGCTGGTGTAAACAATGGGAAAATGTGAGGAGTCCTTCCTCCGGTAACGTCACGCTACTTTCGGTACAGGCCAGGCTTTTTTTTATCAGCGACCAAAAGTTGTGACCTTTATCGTCGATGTTCTCTACTAAATCCTTTCAGCAAAAATATGGCAATATCGCGAAATGATCAAGTATGACACATAGAATGGATCTGCTATCTCCGTTTAAATAAAAAAAAATTCATTTCAGTAGGCCTTCAATTCTAGCCTGATTTAGCCATTCCTTTACCACTTTAGACGTGTGTTTGGGGTCATTGTCCTGTTGGAACACCCAATTAAACAAGGAGACTCGGTAAAGAATCTGGGTATTATCTTCGACCCAACTCTCTCGTTTGAGTCACACATTAAGAGTGTTACTAAAACGGCCTTCTTTCATCTCCGTAATATCGCTAAAATTCGTTCCATCTTGTCCACTAGCGACGCTGAGATCATTATTCATGCGTTCGTTACGTCTCGTCTCGATTACTGTAACGTATTATTTTCGGGCCTCCCTATGTCTAGCATTAAAAGATTACAGTTGGTACAAAATGCGGCTGCAAGGCTTTTGACAAAAACAAGAAAGTTTGATCATATTACGCCTATACTGGCTCACTTGCACTGGCTTCCTGTGCACTTAAGATGCGACTTTAAGGTTTTACTACTTACGTATAAAATATTACACGGTTTAGCTCCAGCCTATCTCGCCGATTGTATTGTACCATATGTCCCGACAAGAAATCTGCGTTCAAAGAACTCCGGCTTATTAGTGATTCCCAGAGCCAAAAAAAAGTCTGCGGGCTATAGAGCGTTTTCTATTCGGGCTCCAGTACTCTGGAATGCCCTCCCGGTAACAGTTAGAGATGCTACCTCAGTAGAAGCATTTAAGTCCCATCTTAAAACTCATTTGTATAATCTAGCCTTTAAATAGACCCCCCCTTTTTTAGACCAGTTGATCTGCCGTTTCTTTTCTTCTCTCCTCTTCTCCCCTGTCCCTTGCGAGGGGGAGTTGCATAGGTCCGGTGGCCATGGATGAAGTGCTGGCTGTCCAGAGCCGGGACCCCGGGTGGACCACTAGCCTGTGCATCGGTTGGGGACATCTCTGCGCTGCTGACCCGTCTCCGCTCGGGATGGTTTCCTGTTGGCCCCGCTGTGGACTGGACTCCCGCTGATGTGTTGGATCCACTGTGGACTGGACTTTCACAATGTTATGTCAGACCCACTCGACATCCGTTGCTTTCGGTCTCCCCTAGAGGGGGGGGGGTTACCCACATATGCGGTCCTCTCCAAGGTTTCTCATAGTCATTCACCGACGTCCCACTGGGGTGAGTTTTTCCTTGCCCGTATGTGGGCTCTGTACCGAGGATGTCGTTGTGGCTTGTACAGCCCTTTGAGACACTTGTGATTTAGGGCTATATAAATAAACATTGATTGATTGATTGAACTGTGCGTGGCCAATAAGTTCAATTTTGGTCTCATCACTCCAAATGCCTTTGTTCCAGAAGTTTTGAGGCTCGTCTCTGTGCTGTTTGGCGTAATGTAAGCGGGATACTTTGTGACATTTGTGCAGAAATGGCTTTCTTTTGGCGACTCGACCATGCAGCCCATTTTTCTTCCTTATTGTGCATCTTGAAACAGCCACACCACAATTTTTCAGAGAGTCCTGTATTTCAGCTGAAGTTATTTGTGGATTTTTCTTTGCATCTCGAACAATTTTCCTGGCAGTTGTGGCTGAAATCTTTGCCGGTCTACCTGAATCCCTCATTTTCCACTTCTTAATCAGCGTTTGAACACTGCTGATTGGCATCCTCAATTCCTTGGATAGCTTTTTATACCCCTTTCCTGTTTTATGCAGTTCAATTAGCTTTTCTCGCAGATCCTTTGACAATTATTTTGCCTTCCCCATGACTCAGAATCCAGAAACATGTGTGCAGCACTGGATGAAAGATGCAATGGTCTGTCAGAAGCCCAGAAACTCACTGACCTTTTTATACACACACATTCATTACAAACAAACATGTCACAGGTGAGGATTGGAACCTTGATTAGCCATTCAAACCGGTTTGTGTCAACTTTTGTGCATGTTATCAGATCAAAGTCACTGGGGTATGTAAACTTTTGATCAGGGTCATTTGGGTACTTTCTTTTGTCATTTTGATTTAAAAAGAGTAAACACAGTTGTTTGCCAATAAATAGCTTCACACAACCATTAAGCATGAGTGGAAGAAAGTTTTTTGTGTTATCATTCATATTCTCTGAAGAATGGCCAAGAAATCATAAATTCTCCCAGGGTATGTAAACTTATGAGCACAACTGTATATACACACACACACACACACACACACACACACACACACACACGTAGCAATATGAGTTGTTTACACAGAAAGATTCTGTAAATGTTTATTTACATACCTTAATTGTTTCCAAACGGTGCATGTAACACGGCAGTAAAACGGCTGATCAAAAATAAAACAGAAGTCATCGTCATGTAGCCACACTAGCTGCAGAAGCTAACTCTCCAATCAGCTAAACAGACTCAATAACTCCTTGATGACGTCTTGGTGAGTTTACTGAGGAATTTACGAAACTGAAACAATATAAAAATAATTCCGTTGTAAGTTAATAATACTAACAAAGACACCCGTAAACATGATAGCATACTAGTCAATGCTAACGGCGCTTGCTTGATTACAGTACATTGCCATAGCCTGTACAAATATGCTAAAAACACTCCTACAGACATCACACCTGGAACGGTTTAGTAAGTATAAACAGTTTTAGGTATATTATAAATTTACAAACAATGCTTAGAGTGATGAATGAAGAATCTTTTAGAGCAGGCGCGCTACGGACGGCTAAAAGACGAACTACTTCCGGTTGAAAACACTAAATGGAAGTGTTCTCAGCACCTGCAGTGAGAAAACTTTTCCAAAAACGGCACCGTAGCACAAACAATAGCACACCTTTTCAGTGTATTTGCTTGCCACGTGCATTGTGGCCGTCAGCGGAAAAAAATCCATAACTTAGCCGCACCGTTTTCGTAAGCCGCAGGGTTCTAAGTGTAGGAAAAAAGTAGTGGCTTTCAGTCCGGATTTTACGGTACTTACAGATACCAAATCTCCAAGGCAGAAGCATATTAGAAAGTATTCAGTAGTGAAGTAGTGAAGGCGTAATGGTACTATTACCTCTGAAGTAGAGGGCTCAGAGTGCCACAAACGTGTACTATAACCTCTGAAGTAGAGGGCTCAGAGTGCCACAAACTTGTACTATAACCTCTGAAGTAGAGAGCTCAGGGTGCCACAAACTTGTACTATAACCTCTGAAGTAGAGAGCTCAGGGTGCCACAAACTTGTACTATAACCTCTGAAGTAGAGGGCTCAGAGTGCCACAAACTTGTACTATAACCTCTAAAGTAGAGGGCTCAGAGTGCCACAAACTTGTACTATAACCTCTGAAGTAGAGAGCTCAGAGTGCCACAAACTTGTACTATAACCTCTGAAGTAGAGGGCTCAGAGTGCCACAAACTTGTACTATAATCTCTGAAGTAGAGAGCTTAGAGTGCCACAAACTTGTACTATAACCTCTGAAGTAGGGGGCTCAGGGCGCCACAAACTTGTACTATAACCTCTGAAGTAGAGGGCTCATGGTGCCACAAACTTGTACTATAACCTCTGAAGTAGAGGGCTCAGGGTGCCACAAACTTTTACTATAATCTCTGAAGTAGAGAGCTCAGAGTGCCACAAACTTGTACTATAATCTCTGAAGTAGAGAGCTTAGAGTGCCACAAACTTGTACTATAACCTCTGAAGTAGAGAGCTTAGAGTGCCACAAACTTGTACTATAACCTCTGAAGTAGAGAGCTTAGAGTGCCACAAACTTGTACTATAACCTCTGAAGTAGAGGGCTCAGAGTGCCACAAACTTGTACTATAACCTCTGAAGTAGAGAGCTCAGAGTGCCACAAACTTGTACTATAACCTCTGAAGTAGAGAGCTCAGAGTGCCACAAACTTGTACTATAACCTCTGAAGTAGAGAGCTTAGAGTGCCACAAACTTGTACTATAACCTCTGAAGTAGAGAGCTTAGAGTGCCACAAACTTGTACTATAACCTCTGAAGTAGAGGGCTCAGAGTGCCACAAACTTGTACTATAACCTCTGAAGTAGAGGGCTCATGGTGCCACAAACTTGTACTATAACCTCTGAAGTAGAGAGCTCGGGGTGCCACAAACTTGTACTATAACCTCTGAAGTAGAGGGCTCAGAGTGCCACAAACTTGTACTATAACCTCTGAAGTAGAGGGCTCAGAGTGCCACAAACTTGTACTATAACCTCTGAAGTAGAGGGCTCAGGGTGCCACAAACTTGTACTATAACCTCTGAAGTAGAGAGCTCAGGGTTCCACAAACTTGTACTATAACCTCTGAAGTAGAGAGCTCAGGGTGCCACAAACTTGTACTATAACCTCTGAAGTAGAGAGCTCAGGGTGCCACAAACTTGTACTATAACCTCTGAAGTAGAGAGCTCAGGGTGCCACAAACTTGTACTATAACCTCTGAAGTAGAGAGCTCAGGGTGCCACAAACTTGTACTATAACCTCTGAAGTAGAGAGATCAGGGTGCCACAAACTTGTACTATAACCTCTGAAGTAGAGAGATCAGAGTGCCACAAACTTGTACTATAACCTCTGAAGTAGAGAGCTTAGAGTGCCACAAACTTGTACTATAACCTCTGAAGTAGAGAGCTCAGGGTGCCACAAACTTGTACTATAACCTCTGAAGTAGAGAGCTCAGGGTGCCACAAACTTGTTCGAATAATCAAATAATCGGACAAAATACACTTTATAGCCTCAAAGTGTATTTTAGGGTAAATAGTTAAAATAAAAATAAAAATTCTTGCCTTTACCTGGATTACTTTTTCAAATAAATGCACATCATTAACATTAAAATTGCACTTTTAACATGTATGCATTAATAAAAAATATATAAAAACTCTGTTCACAAATTCCGGCACCCACACACCATCACGTGCGCTATATTGCAACACCTCCGTGTTTGTCCGTTTCTATGTTGACAGCGGGAACAATCACTTTTTGTTGGCAATTTGTGGATTTTCAAATCCTAACATTTCATTAACAAGAATCCTAAATGCATTCCACGAACACACACGAGTGGAAACAATTGAAAGTAGGTCATGAAAAGCAGTTTCGAGAGAACGAAACAAAACCAACAAAAGAACATAAGACCACCATTAAACACAATCCTAGTTTCTTTGGCGTTATTATGCGTGGCATGGATCATTCAATTCGTAGAACAACATAACCCAGGCTAGGGTTGCTCACTATAGACCAGTGTTTTTCAACCCCTATGTGCCATGAGATACAGTCTGTGTGCTGTGGGAGATTACCTAATTTCACCTATTTGGGTTAAAAATATTTTTTGCAAACAAGTAATTATAGTCTGTAAATGATGTGTTGTAGTTGAGTGGCGGTGCTGTCTAGAGCTCGGCAGAGTAACCGTGTAATACTCTTCCATATCAGTTCCATATCAATCAATCAATCAATCAATGTTTATTTATATAGCCCTAAATCACAAGTGTCTCAAAGGGCTGTACAAGCCACAACGACATCCTCGGTACAGAGCCCACATACGGGCAAGGAAAACTCACCCCCAGTGGGACGTCAATGTGAATGACTATGAGAAACCTTGTACATAATGTAATATGTATACAATTGAATACATATAATATGTATATCAATTGCTTTGTAGATGTGGGAAACAGCGGGAGGCAGAGTGCAGGTAAAAAGGTGTCTAATGCTTAAACCAAAAATAAACAAAAGGTGAGTGGCCCTAAGAAAAGGCATTGAAGTTTAGGGAAGGCTATGCAGAACGAAACTGAAACTGAACTGGCAACAAAAACAGAATGCTGGACGACAGCAAAGACTTACTGTGGAGCAAAGACGGCGTCCACAAAGTACATCCGAACATGACATGACAATCAACAATGTCCCCACAAAGAAGGATGAAAACAACTTAAATATTCTTGATTGCCAAAACAAAGTAGATGCGGGAAATATCGTTCAAAGGAAGACATGAAACTGCTACAGGAAAATACCAAAAAAAAGAGAAAAAGCCACCAAAATAGGAGCGCAAGACAAGAACTAAAACACTACACACAGGAAAACAGCAAAAAAGTACAAATAAGTCAGGGTGTGATGTGACAGGTGGTGACAGTACACCTACTTTGAGACAAGAGCTATAGTGATGCATGCTTGGTTATGCTTTAAAGTCATTTCCAACAATTGCGACGACGACTTTTTACTGTCAACTGAGTTTCCTTTTTTTAATTATTTCTGCTGATGGTGTGCATCCGCATTTATTCAACGCAAACAAATGTGCCTCGGCTCAAAAAATGTTGAAAAACACTGCTATGGACGATATAAGTGATATAACTTCGGCTTTTAACACTATCGTTACATTGTGATAACACATGTTGATGACACATTCTAGGCGGCTCCACAAATTTGACAGTGACGAGCAAACAGACTCGTCTTCAAAGCAATGTAGCGTTCTGAATAGTGACTTTAGAGCAAATCCACTTCTTGGCGAGGAATCTCTGCTTCCATGGCGACAAATACAGTGCAATTGGAAAGTATTCACAGCGCTTTACTTACAGGCCTCAAATTGTAACTTTTTAAAGGTCAAGGCAAGTGTTGCCTTAAATATATACATATATATATGTAATATGAATATTTAATACTAGGGATGTCCGATAATGGCTTTTTGCCGATATCCGATATTCCGATATTGTCCAACTCTTTAATTACCGATACCGATATCAACCGATACCGATATCAACCGATATATGCAGTCGTGGAATTAACACATTATTATGCCTAATTTGGAAAACCAGGTGTGGTGAAGATAAGGTACTTTTTAAAAAAAATAGTAAAATAAGATAAATAAATTAAAAACATTTTCTTGAATAAAAAAGAAAGTAAAACAATATAAAAACAGTTACATAGAAACTAGTAATGAATGAAAATTTGTAAAATTAACTGTTAAATGTTAGTACTATTAGTGGAGCAGCAGCACGCACAATCATGTGTGCTTACAGACTGTATCCCTTGCAGACTGTATTGATATATATTGATATATAATGTAGGAACCACAATATTAATAACAGAAAGAAACAACCCTTTTGTGTGAATGAGTGTAAATGGGGGAGGGAGGTTTTTTGGGTTGGTGCACTAATTGTAAGTGTATCTTGTGTTTTTTATGTTGATTTAATTTAATTTAAAAAAATAAAAAATAAAAAAAATAAAAACGATACAGATAATAAAAAAAACGATACCGATAATTTCCGATATTACATTTTAACGCATATATCGGCCGATAATATCGGCAGGCCGATATTATCGGACATCTCTATTTAATAGCTATTGTTAGACCGCCATCCTGTGTATTTGTCTGATTATATAGTGATTTTTTTAAATTATGAGTATCAGTAACGATATGACCAATGTTGCCCCTGTAACTACTTGGTATTGGATTGATACCCAAATCTGTGGTATCGCCCAAAACTAATGTGAAGTATCAATACAAGAGAAGAATAAGTGCTTATTACATTTCAAGAATGTGATGTTACATCAGACAATAATCAGCTAAATCAAATAAAAATAAAATAAATATAAAAAATCAATTAAATATCCTTACCCTTTCCATCCTTTGTAACTGAGCTACTGTGTGGAACAATTTCCCTTGTGGATCAATAAAGTTTGTCTACGTCTAATTAACAAGTAGATGAATACTAGTTTTGAGAAAATAATACAACTCCAGAAGGTCTTATCTTTGTCCATGTGATGACAGATGAAACAAAAATGGAGCTGTTTGGCCACAATACCCAGCAATATGTTTGGAAATGTTTGGAGGAGAAAAGGTGAGGACTTTAATCCCAAGAACACCATTCCTACCATCAAGCATGGTGGTGGTAGTATTATGCTCTGGGCCTGTTTTGCTGCCAATGGAACTGGTGCTTTACAGAGAGTAAATGGGACAATGAAAAAGGAGGATTACCTCCAAATTCTTCGGGACAAGCTAAAATCATCAGCCCGGAGGTTGGGTCTTGGGCGCAGTTGGGTGTTCCAACAGGACAATGACCCCAAACACACCTCAAAAGTGGTAAAGGAATGGCTAAACCAGGCTAGAATGAAGGTTTTAAAATGGCCTTCCCAAAGTCCTGACTTAAACGTGTGGACAATGCTGAAGAAACAAGTCCATGTCAGAAAACCAACACATTTAGCTGAACTGCACCAATTTTGTCAAGAGGAGTGGTCAAAAATTCCAGCAGAAGCTTGTGGATGGCTACCAAAAGTGCCGTATTGCAGGTAAACTTGCCAAGGGACATGTAAGCAAATATTAACATTGCTGTATGTATACTTTTGACCCTCACATTTTCAGTAGAGCCAAAATAAATTCATAAAAGAAGCAAACTTCATGAATGTTTTTTGTGACCAACAAGTATGTGCTCCAATCACTACATCACAAAAATATAAGTTGTAGAAATTATTGGAAACTCAAGACAGCCATGACATGATGTTCTTTACACGTCTATGTACACTTTTTACACCGACTGTGGTATATTGTTATTGGAGCATAGAGCAATTAATATATCGCGATACAAATTTTAAAGGCCTACTGAAATGAAATGTTTTTATTTAAACGGGGATAGCAGATCCATTCTGTGTCATACTTGATCATTTCGCGATATTGACATATTTTTGCTGAAAGGATTTAGTAGAGAACATCGACGATAAAAATCCCAACTTTTGGTATCTGATCAAATAAAGCCTTGCCCCTACCGGAAGTAGCGTGACGTCGTCAATTGAAAGGCTCCTCACATTTTCCTACTGTTTTCAACGCAGCTAGAGCGATTCGGACCGAGAAAGCGACGATTATCCCATTAATTTGAGCCAGGATGAAAGATTCGTGGATGAGGAACGTTCGAGTGAAGTACTAGAATGCAGTGCAAGACATATCTTTTTTCGCTCTGACCGTAACTTAGGTACAAGCTGGCTCATTGGATTCCACACTCTCTCCTTTTTCTATTGTGGATCACGGATTTGTATTTTAAACCACTTCGGATACTATATCCTCTTGAAAATGAGAGTCGAGCACGCGAAATGGACATTCACAGTGACTTTTATCTCCACGACAATACATCGACGAAACACTTTAGCTACGGAGCTAACGTGATAGCATCGTGCTTTAACTGCATATAGAAACAAAAGAAATAAATCCCTGACTGGAAGGATAGACAGAAGATCAACAATACTATTAAACCGTGGACATGTAACTACACGGTTAATGCTTTCCAGCTTGGCAAAGCTTAACAATGCTGTAGCTAACGACGCCATTGAAGCTAACTTAGCAACCGGACCTCACAGAGCTATGCTAAAAACATTAGCTATCCACCTACGCCAGCCAGCCCTCATCTGCTCATCAACACCCGTGCTCACCTGCGTTCCAGCGATCGACGATGCGACGAAGGACTTCACCCGATCACAGATGCGGTCGGCGAGACGGAGGAAGTTAAGGTGAGTTCGCCGGCTAACGCGTCTGCTATCCATCTCTGTCTTCCTGGTTGTGTTGCTACAGCCAGCCGCTAATACACCGATCCCACCTACAGCTTTCTTCTTTGCAGTCTCCATTGTTCATTAAACAAATTGCAAAAGGTTCCCCAACACAGATGTCCAGAATACTGTGGAATTATGAAATGAAAACAGAGCTTTTTTGTATTGTATTCAATGGGGTAGCAATACTTCCACATCAACTGATTCCGTCACGCGCATACGTCATCATATCTAGACGTTTTCAACCGGAAGTGTGGCGGGAAATTTAAAATTGCACTTTATAAGTTAACCCGGCCGTATTGGCATGTGTTGCAATGTTAAGATTTCATCATTGATATACACTACCGTTCAAAAGTTTGGGGTCACATTGAAATGTCCTTATTTTTGAAGGAAAAGCACTGTACTTTTCAATGAAGATAACTTTAAACTAGTCTTAACTTTAAAGAAATACACTCTATACATTGCTAATGTGGTTAAATGACTATTCTAGCTGCAAATGTCTGGTTTTTGGTGCAATATCTACATAGGTGTATAGAGGCCCATTTCCAGCAACTATCACTCCAGTGTTCTAATGGTACAATGTGTTTGCTCATTGGCTCAGAGGGCTAATTGATGATTAGAAAACCCTTGTGCAATCATGTTCACACATCTGAAAACAGTTTAGCTCGTTACAGAAGCTACAAAACTGACCTAACTTTGAGCAGATTGAGTTTCTGGAGCATCACATTTGTGGGGTCAATTAAACGCTCAAAATGGCCAGAAAAAGAGAACTTTCATCTGAAACTCGACAGTCTATTCTTGTTCTTAGAAATGAAGGCTATTCCACAAAATTGTTTGGGTGGCCCCAAACTTTTGAACGGTAGTGTATAAACTATCAGACTGCGTGGTCGCTAGTAGTGGCTTTCAGTAGGCCTTTAAATCATTCCCATTTAAAAAAAAACAAGCTCCGGAAGGCAATTGGCCCCCAGGCCGGACATTGGACACCCTTATCTCTAGCCCCACCCCTATCACAGCATGTGGCGACACACTGATTTTACACACCGCTAATCTGAAAATAGCCACAGGATTAACCAGTGGGCAGATGCCCATTGATTTGATTATCAGAAGCAAATTATTCCTGTCACACTTTTTGTTTTAACCACACAATGGAGACACACAAAAAAAACACATGATAAAAACCCATCCGACAGCAAAGAATCAGAAACTGGTGGCCAAATCAAAGTAGGCCACAACTAATTAGGCTGTTGCACAAGCACGCAGAATAGAAAAAAGGACAAGGAACATAGCCCGAGGGGGGGAACTGTAATGAGGCTGCAGCGTCCCAGTCCTTATCGCTGCAATGTAACAGAGAATGTTCACCATTCCAGGTACTTTATTGTCACACCAGCACACGTGACACTTAGTCTATTTCCACATAACTTTGTCATTCCAACCAAGGGAATGAAAAAAGTGAGTGTAGGATAGACTTTCTTTTTAATCCCACAATGGAAAAAAATACGTGGTTGCAGTGCAGATTCAAAAAGTCCACAAAAAAAAGTATTAATAGCAGCGCGAAAGTCAGGAAAAGTGCCGTCCCTCGTTGTGCAGTCCCAAAGGTGTTTCAACCAAAGGGTAAAAAACTATAAGGCTGTCAAAGGATTAAAATATTTTATTGCATTTTGTTCATAGTTAATCCAAAATTAATTGTGCTTAATCGCAGATATAATTTTTCACCATTAATTAGGGTTCCCTAGACCAGTGTTTTTCAACCACTGTGCCGCGGCACACTAGTGTGCCATGAGATACAGTCTGGTGTGCCGTGGGAGATTATAAAATTTCACCTAATTGGGTTAAAAATATTTTTTTAAACCAGTAATTATAATCCGCAAATGTGCCATTGTTAAGTATCGGTACAGCTCGGCAGAGTAACCATGTAATACTCTTCCATATCAGTAGGTGGCAGCAGGTAGCTAATTGCTCTGTAGATGTTGGGAACGAAGACGATGGTTTGCAGGTAAAAAGGTATCTAACGCTTAAACCAAAAATAAACTAAAGGTGAGTGCCGCTAGAAAAAGGCATTGAAGCTTAGGGATGGCTATGCAAAACGAAGCTAAAACTGAACTGGCTGCAAAGTAAACAAAAACAGAATGCTGGACGACAGCAAAGACTTGCAGCGTGTGGAGCAGACGGCGTCCACAAAGTACATCCGTACATGCCATGACAATAAATACCAAAATAGGAGTGCAAGACAAAAACTAAAACACTACACACAGAAAACAGGAAAAAACTCAAAATAAGTCACGTCGTAATGTGACAGGTCGTGACAGTACACCTACTTTGAGACAAGAGCTATAGTGATGCATGGTTGGTTATGATTCGAATTCATATCCAACAATTGCGAGAACAACTTTTTACTGTCAATATCTGCTGCTAAGTTTAATTTTTTTTAATGTTTTCTGCTGGTGGTGTGCCTCGGGATTTTTTCAATGAAAAAAATGTGCCTTGGCTCAGAAAAGGTTGAAAAACACTGCCCTAGACAGATTAATTTGAAGTTTTTAATACTATGACTAGTTTGCTTTAATTAAATGTGTTTTAAACATTATTATATTTTTTAAACAGCTCAATGCAAAAAGGACATAAAGCGTAAAAAAATCACCTGCATAGCGTTGGTGTCTTGCCAGAGTTTGTATTTTGTAGTAATACACTATTTGTATTCCTGCTGTAGGAGCACTTGCATTCAGAGGAAGAGCTACACCATGTTTAGATTTCAGTTTTACACATTAATCAAAGACAATGTCAGTGTTTCCCACACATTCATTTATTTGTGGTGGCCCGCCACGAAAGAATTACGTCCGCCACAAATAAAAAAAAATTTAAAAAATTTAAAAATTGTATTAAAAAAAAAAAATATATATATATATATATATATATATATATATATATATATATATATATATATATATATATTTATTTTTTTTTTTTTATTTTTTTTTTTTGTCCTGTCCAGCTTCTCAGGCAAATCATATAGTTGATGTACATGCCCATATAGGCTGTTCAGATTTACTTTACAAAAGAGAAACGTAGGATACTTCTCTTGTTGCCTTATTTGTATTTGACCACTACTGTTTTCTGTTTATTTGTTACTGACTGTGGCAGGACACCTCTGCCTCTGTTTCACTTTATGTTGCTGGTAAATAATATGGTTGTAGTAGTAGGCTAAAGTTAAATTATTTAGTATGCACTAATTAAAGGGGCAGAGCTTTAAGAGACATTTTAGCTTTTATATTTTATAAGATATATTTTTTGTAAGAACCACAATTAATAAATATATTTCAGTGAATAACTTATTGTTCAAATCTGTATATAAATATGTACATAAAGTGTTGTAATTATATTGTAAAATGGATGGATGGATGGACGTTTAAAACAAAACTGTTATTATTAATTAGTAAGTATACATTTTTGGAGCCTTTTTAGAGAAAATCATATTGTAGTAAATTATGCAAATTACTCGATGATGTCATGGTGACCACGCCCATAGCCCCGCCCATAGCCACGCCCCCGCCGCCACAGGTATCTTGGCAGTTTATAGGAAACACTGAATGTGGATTGTTACAATCATGCTTTGATTGTCAAATACGTTTGGTAATGTAATCTGTTATAAACTGATGTGGGATCTGAGCCGAGGATGTCGTTGTGGTTTTGGCAGCCCTTTGAAACACTTGTGATTTAGGGCTATATAAATAAACTTTGATTGATTGATTGATTGAACTGCTTCTGATATTCTGTACAGTACATGTTGTACAAGTTAATGGTATTCATATCGCTGCGTAACAAGGTCTTAACCACCTATTTATTCAGAAATTGTAATATTCAGCTTGCTAATAAACATTCTGTAATTGAGGACTATCAACCAGAACATGTTATAAAAGAATATACTAGAGCTGCAACAACTAATCGATTAAATCGATTAAAATCGATTATTAAAATAGTTGCCGATTAATTTAGTCATCGATTCGTTGGATCTATGCTATGCGCAGAGTTTGTTTTTCTTTTTAATAACTTTTTTTTTTTTTTTTAATAAACCTTTATTTATAAACTGCAACATGTACAAACAGCTGAGAAACAATAATCAAAATAAGTATGGTGCCAGTATGCTGTTTTTTTTCAATAAAATACTCGATAGGATAGAAATGTAGTTTGTCTCTTTTATCCGATTATTAATTGATTAATCGAAGTAATAATCGACAGATTAATCGATTATCAAATTAATCGTTAGTTGCAGCCCTAGAATATACACAATATTTGTGCCCGCCACAAAAATCCCCACATATTCCTTAACTGATGTACAAGCATTTGTTTAGGTAGAAATATCACAGATTACATGACAAATCATCTTTGATAAAGCATTATTCTAAAGTAAGCCATTTTTCTTTTGTTTTAGTGTATTTCGGCCAAATGTAAAGCGTTGTGTCTTCATATTATAGACGTATGTCATTGGTTTGAGAAGAGGTGTCTTGACATGTTTTGACAGACCTGACTTTTTGCGATAAAAAAAGTCAGAAAAATCGACTTCTTGCCTACCGTTTTGGTCCGTGTACCTCCCCCGTTCATCCAATTTCGAATTCGCCAATGCAAATCAAAGAAATTATTTTGGGCCATTTTTTTCTATTTTTTATTTTTGAAACAAAAGTTGGACAACTATTTTAAAACGACAATAGGACTCCTGCTAAACAAAGGTGGTACCTTTATGCTAAAAACATGCAAAACGCAAAGGAAAAGCTAAAAGATTGCTTCCGGTTCAATTTGTCATCACACAGATAAACACGCATTTTTGTATTTTGGATAAACATGAATTGGATTTTTGTGTTTATCTGGAAAAATTTAAATCCTTAAAAAGGAAAACAGCACAACATTTAATTTTATGGCAATAATTTAATGAAAATCAACCCTTTTTTGTTTGTTTTCAAATCTGCCATTTATAATAAAAATTGAAAAACGGCCCTAACTTTTATTTTTGATTTGCGTTTCACAATTGGAAATAGAATGAACCGGAAGGTACACGGACCCCTTTTTTCTTTCTTTTATGCCATCCTACTAAAGCAGTTACAATTTGTTTTAATGCCCATTTTCGATTTTTAAACAATTAATATATTTGGATAATGGATAACGATCAGTTTTTTTGTTGTTTATAATCAATGTAAAAAAATTGGGGAAAATGTATTTTTATGTTAAATTATTTCTTTATTCCAAACAAAAAATGAACCCTTTGTCTGTGTACATTCTGTTCATTCCAATTCTGAAAATCAAATAAAAAAACAAAGATAGGGCCGTATTTTCGATTTTTATTATAAATGGCAGATTTTTAAAAAAAAAAAAAAAAAAAAAAAAGGGTTGATTTTCATTAAAATATTGCCATAAAATTTTATTTTGTGCCGTTTTCCTTTTATGGATTTTTATTTTTCCAGATAAATACTAAAATCCAATTCATGTTAATCCAAAATGTAAAAATGTGTGGTTATCTGTGTGATGACAATATGAATCGGAAGCAGTATTTTAGCTTTTCCTATTCGCTTTTAGCATGTTTTTAGCATAACGGTAACACTTTTGTTCAGCTGGAGTCCTATTGTCGTTTGAAAAAAAAGTGTCATTAAATAGTTGTCCAACTTTTGTTTCAGAAATGAAAATAGAAAAAAATGGCCCAAAATATGTTTTTTGATTCGCATTAGAGAATTCGAAATAGAATAAACCCATTACCAGTGGGAAAAGTGTGGAATCCAATGAGCCCTTTTACCGAAGTTACGGTCAGAGCGAAAAAAGATACGTCCTGCACTGCACTCTAGTCCTTCACTCTCACGTTCCTCATCCACAAATCTTTCATGCTCGCTCAAATTAATGGGGTAACCCAAATGTGGGCTCTGTACCGAGGATGTCGTTGTGGCTTGTGCAGCCCTTTGAGACACTTGTGATTTAGGGCTATATAAATAAACATTGATTGATTGATTGAATAAACGGGAGGTACACGGACCACCCTTCTTAGTTTTTTTCTCTATCTACTGTAGGGCTTGGCGATATATTGATATACTCGATATTTTGCAGGTTAGTCTCTGTGCGATAAAGAAAATGACTATATGGTTATATTTGGAGTATACATTCTCACGCAGTTGCTTTTAGCTGCGGGAATTACACTACAGGCTCTTCTCACTCTTTCTTGTCTCTGCTTCTCACAGAGACATAAAACAAGCGCACCTTCTTACATACGTCACATACGTATACGCCCTCGCGGAGCAGAGAGGTAGCAGCATGGGTAACGTTAGCTGTGTTACGAGTGGTAATACGAGAGAAAGAAAGTGCAAATCCGGTAACAAATAAAGGAAGAATTAATTCCCAAGAAAAACAGCAGGGGGTTCATCGTCTGGCGGTGAATTGGCTTCAAGCGGGAAGATGTCGAACAGACAACCGTAATATGTCAAGTGTGGGGCAAAAGTGTTGCTACAAAAAGTAGCATTACTGCTAATATGTAGCATCATTTGAAAAGTCACCTGCGAGAGAATGAAGAGTGCTTACTCCGCATGTCAACATCTCCGTTCGGTGCCACACCAACAAAATGCCGAGGCAACCATTTCCACATCAACACCGTATGAAACAAATAGTCAACAACAGAAGGAGATAACGTCCGCAGGAACCTACCACATAGCGAAGGACATACACTATTTGATTTCCTATTATGCAGCTCATTTTTATTCGACAGTTATGGAAATATCTTGTGTGACATCATGCACAAAAGTGCAATTTATTTGTTTTAAACTATTGTAGTGGCGTTCTGTACAAAAAGTGCACTTTAATTGAGTGTTGTTTTGATATGTCACCTTAGTGACATCATGCACAAAATAGCTTGTTTTAAAATGTCTCTGACAATCTTGCACTTTCTGTTTTGAAATGACATGAATGTTTGTGCCACTGCTTAATAACTGTTTCATAAATACACTTTTAGTTGTGGTTTCCCTCTCTGCATGAAAGTTTAAAAGTAGCATATATTAATGCAGTATGAAGAAGAATGTTTGTATGTAGACACATAGAATCATCATACTGCTGTGATTATATGCATCAAGTGTTCATTCAAGGCTAAGGCTAAATATCCACATATATATGGTGTATCGTGACATGGCCTAAGAATATCCACATATTAAAAAAAGGCTGTATCGCCCAGCCCTAATCTACTATAATTTTTGGCTGACGGCAATGCCGCAAATCAGTAAGTCAGTCGCCCTTAAATTGACTCGGCCGCACCACCTGTCGTTGTGGAGTGTGAATTATGGATGCTGCTGGTGAGAATGGAAGAATCGCATGTGTGGAACAAAAAGTGGAAAAACAGTGCCTAAAGTATCAAAGGTCTACTGAAATGAATTTTTTTTTATTTAAACGGAGATAGCAGATCCATTCTATGTGTCGTACTTGATCATTTCGCGATATTGCCATATTTTTGCTGAAAGGATTTAGTAGAGAACATCGACGATAAAGTTCGCAACTTTTGCTCGCTGATAAAAAAAAGCCTTGCCTGTACCGGAAGTAGCGTGACGTCACAGGTTGAAAGGCTCCTCACATCTGCACATTGTTTACACCAGCAGCGAGAGTGATTCGGACCGAGAAAGCGACGATTACCCCTTTAATTTGAGCGAAGATGAAAGATTTGTGGATGAGGAACGTGAGAGTGAAGGACTAGAGTGCAGTGCAGGACGTATCTTTTTTCGCTCTGACCGTAACTTAGGTACAAGCTGGCTCATTGGATTCCACACTTTCTCCTTTTTCTATTGTGGATCACGGATTTGTATTTTAAACCACCTCGGATACTATATCCTCTTGAAAATGAGAGTCGAGAACGCGAAATGGACAATCACAGTGACTTTTATCTCCACGACAATAGCACTTTAGCTACGGAGCTAACGTGATAGCATCGGGCTTAACTGCAGATAGAAACAAAAGAAATAAGCCCCTGACTGGAAGGATAGACAGAAGATCAACAAGACTATTAAACCATGGACATGTAACTACACGGTTAATGCTTTCCAGCCTGGCGAAGCTTAACAATGCTGTTGCTAACGACGCCATTGAAGCTAACTTAGCAACCGGACATCACAGAGCTATGCTAAAAACATTAGCTATCCCCCTACGCCAGCCAGCCCTCATCTGCTCATCAACACCCGTGCTCACCTGCGTTCCAGCGATCGACGGAGCGACGAATGACTTCACCCGTTAATCGATGCGGTCGGCAGCTAGCATCGGATAGAGCGTCTGCTATCCAAGTCAAAGTCCTCCTGGTTGTGTTTCTGCAGCCAGCCGCTAATACACCGATCCCACCTACAGCTTTCTTCTTTGCAGTCTCCATTGTTCATTAAACAAATTGCAAAAGATTCACCAACACAGATGTCCAGAATACTGTGGAATTTTGCGATGAAAACAGAGCTTTTTGTATTGGATACAATGATGTCCGAATACTTCCGTTTCAACGATTGACGTCACGCGCATACGTCATCATACATAGACGTTTTCAACCGGAAGTGTGGCGGGAAATTTAAAATGTCACTTTATAAGTTAACCCGGCCGTATTGGCATGTGTTGCAATGTTAAGATTTCATCATTGATATATAAACTATCAGACTGCGTGGTCGCTAGTAGTGGCTTTCAGTAGGCCTTTAAATTGAAGAAAACTGTCTTTAATTTCAAGAAAATTTTTGTTGTACTTACAAATTGTTTTAACTTGAATAAAATTGTTATTCTCCTTGCAAATCCTTTTGTCTGTTTGTGGAACATTTGTGGAGTTTTCGCAGTAACTTCATTCCATCTGGGTGATGTATCCAATTTATCGACAAATTTGAGGTTTTTGTCGAAGACGATTTAGAAATGTAAAAAAAAATAGATATTTTTTGTCTTCTTCCGTAGATTCCACCCTCCTTATTTCCTTAGCGGCACACCTACGATAACATATCTTAAAGGCCTACTGAAAGCCACTACTAGCGACCACGCAGTCTGATAGTTTATATATCAATGATGAAATCTTAACATTGCAACACATGCCAATACGGCCGGGTTAACTTATAAAGTGACATTTTAAATTTCCCGCTAAACTTCCGGTTGAAAACGTCTATGTATGATGACGTATGCGTGTGACGTCAATCGTTGAAACGGAAGTATTCGGACACCATTGTATCCAATACAAAAAGCTCGGTTTTCATCGCAAAATTCCACAGTATTCTGGACATCTGTGTTGGTGAATCTTTTGCAATTTGTTTAATGAACAATGGAGACTGCAAAGAAGAAAGTTGTAGGTGGGATCGGTGTATTAGCGGCTGGCTGCAGCAACACAACCAGGAGGACTTTGACTTGGATAGCAGACGCACTATCCGACGCTAGCCGCCGACCGCATTGATGATCGGGTGAAGTCCTTCGTCGCTCCGTCGATCGCTGGAACGCAGGTAAGCACGGGTGTTGATGAGCAGATGAGGGCTGGCTGGCATAGGTGGATAGCTAATGTTTTTAGCATAGCTCTGTGAGGTCCCGTTGCTAAGTTAGCTTCAATGGCGTCGTTAGCAACAGCATTTTTAAGCTTCGCCAAGCTGAAAATTATTAACCGTGTATTTACATGTCTGTGGTTTAATAGTATTGTTGATTTTCTGTCCATCCTTCCAGTCAGGGGTTTATTTATTTTGTTTCTATCTGCATTTGAGCCCGATGCTATCACGTTAGCTCAGTAGCTAAAGAGCTTCACCGATGTATTGTCGTGGAGATAAAAGTCACTGTGAATGTCCATTTCGCGTTCTCAACTCTCATTTTCAAGAGGATATAGTATCCCAGGTGGTTTAAAATACAAATCTGTGATCCACAATAGAAAAAGGAGAGAGTGTGGAATCCAATTAGCCCGCTTGTACCTAAGTTACGGTCAGAGTGAAAAAAGATACGTCCTGCACTGCACTCTAGTCCTTCACTCTCACGTTCCTCATCCACGAATCTTTCATCCTCGTTTAAATTAATGGGGTAATCGTCGCTTTCTCGGTCCGAATCGCTCTCGCTGCTGGTGTAAACAATGGGGAAATGTGAGGAGCCTTTCAACCTGTGACGTCACGCTACTTCCGGTACAGGCAAGGCTTTTTTTTATCAGCGACCAAAAGTTGCGAACTTTATCGTTGATGTTCTCTACTAAATCCTTTCAGCAAAAATATGGCAATATCGCGAAATGATCAAGTACGACACATAGAATGGATCTGCTATCCCTGTTTAAATAAAATAAAAAATCATTTCAGTAGGCCTTTAAAGCTGACACTAACTAAGGCGAGACCTTTGTTGTTAGTAGTTTGGTTTTGTGGAAACAGGCATGGAACAAAATGACTGCACGCTTCAAAGTTTGGTTGAAAAAGCAACAGAAGCCTCCAGCGGAGTGCAGGAAATGCAAATCTTTACGAGGCGAACAAGACCGTGACAACAAAACAAACTAAGCAGCTTACTGCGGTGGAGTGACTCACACCAGGTAGGTATGCTGATGCCGTGTACGATAAGAAAGAAGCACAGTGGAGATAGAGCTGCAACTAACGACTCATTTGAATGTCGCCTTGTCATCACCATTAGTTGACTAGTCGGATTATAAAGCGTACACATATTTAATGGCTATCATTTTTCCATCGATCTATAATGCAGCTTAATTTAGTTCAGGCATGTGCTTGTAAACAAAGATGACTTATTTATTTATACTATAACTGTGCTGCTCATTCAGCTGTTACAAATATTAAAAACGACCATTGAAATGCTGCTCATTTTAAAGAAAAGAAAGGCAAACTGCTAAAAAAAAAATTAAATAACATTGTTTATGTATAAAAAAAAAATTTAAAAAGCAGGTAAAATAGCAGCAATAAAAACAAACAACAAAACAAAAATCTAACCGACTCAAACAGAAAACAAGCATTTTGTATTGATGTAGTTAAAAAGTTGCCCACCTGTATATTGACTATTGATTAATTTCCGGTAGTTTTAGCGCTCTAATAGACTCAATGTATAGAATTGTATTATTGATTAATTCTTAACATGCTAGCTATCTAATAAATCAGGCCTGGGCAATTATTTTGCCTCGGGGGGCCAAATTTAGAGAAAAAAATGTGTCTGGGGGCCGGTATATCTATTTTTAGGAACACTAATACAAAACCTCACAATTATGTCTGAATGCTAAAAACGTTATGACAGACCGCCTTAAAAAAACAGAATGGAATATTATTTTTTTTTACTGAATGAGACACCCATTAGAATAAAGAATGTGGGATTTACAATATTAACTATGAAGGATAAAACACTGAATATTGACAACATGTGAACGTCACACCCCCTCTCCATCCACATATTTTACAATCAAGCGAAACTGTTAGAATAATTACGTATAAGTTATCACACAACTCTTATGCTTAAAGGCCGTTGCTATAGTTATTATCAATGGTGCTGAAGTTGTACTTTTCTATCCGTGCAAAGGCACGACTTGTAATCTTGCTTTGCGAGTTGTCTCGTGTCAGCAGTTTGTTTCCAGACCCTGCCTGCTGACAGCCAAGGACGGACATCGAGTACCTCAACGCAGACAAAACAGAGACGGGGGCGAAATCCCGAGTGTCAGCACATTTCCATTCTGAATAATCACGTGTTGTGTCTACTGGGGGCTGCTTGCATTACCCCCGCCTTCAGAAGCAGCCTCAGTGATGTTAACTAGGGACCTCCTGAATGAATAGAGGAGCACGTGGGGCTGTACCTTAGAGCAGTGGTTCTCAAATGGGGGTACGCGTACCCCTGGGGGTACTTGAAGGGGTACGTGAGATTTTTTTTAAATGTCTGTCAAAAAGAACTGTGAAAAGAAATGCAACAATGCAATATTCAGTGTTGACAGCTAGATATTTTGTGGACATGTTCCATAAATATTGATGTTAAAGATTTATTTTTTTGTGAAGAAATGTTTAGAATTAAGTTCATGAATCCAGATGGATCTCTATTACAATCCCCAAAGAGGGCACTTTAAGTTGATGATTACTTCTATGTGTAGAAATCTTTATTTATAATTGAATCACTTGTTTATTTTTCAACAAGTTTTTAGTTATTTTTATATCTTTTTTTCCCAAATAGTTCAAGAAAGACCACAACAAATGAGCAATATTTTGCACTGTTATACAATTTAATAAATCAGAAACTGATGACATAGTGCTGTATTTTACTTCTTTATCTCTCTTTTTCAACCAAAAATACTTTGCAGCTAATCGTTTACCGGCCCCCACACATTCTGCAAAAATTGCAAAATTTATAGTATTGCAAAAATTTAAAAAAAAAAACATTTTAAAACAGTGGAATGAGGTGAAATCTAACGAGAAAAAGTTGCAATGTTGACACAAAGCTGCAAAGCAGGCTGTTTTGTTTTCTTTTGTCTTTGTTTATTTTTATTTTTGCTCAAGACAAAAAAAATTAAATAAAATAAAAAAATCTATGTTACAATGAATTATTACTTAAAAAATTTCACTTTAAAATGTTTTATGTGGAAAAAATATTGCATGTATTGTGTGGTTGTCATAAAAACATGAAAGTTTTATTTGACAAAAGCGCATAAAACAAACAAAATAATACTTCAAACGTACAATGGACAGATATATCTGAAACTGATCTCGTAATTTAAGTGTGAAAAGTAAAAAAAAAACTAATAAAAATGTATCACTTTATGAGTGGGGGACCTTTTGGTTCCCAAATATATTTAGTGGGATTTTATTTAACTTTTCACTGTGATTACTCAAAAATATTAAAGAATTCAAATCAATGGTGTCCTGCATTATTGATCTTTTAGGGCTCTAATTACTAAATACTGCATATTTCAGTTTTACTATACAAAACAAAGTTGTCTTTGACAGAAAAGGCATAAAAACCTGTTTGTTTTTTTACTTGATATCAACCTGAAGTTGATATAGAGCAGGGGTCACCAACGCAGTGCCCGCGGGCACCAGGTAGCCCGTAAGGACCAGATGAGTAGCCCGCTGGCCTGTTCTAAAAATAGCTCAAATAGCAGCACTTACCAGTGAGCTGCCTCTATTTTTTAAAATTTTATTTATTTACTAGCAAGCTGGTCTCGCTTTGCCCGACATTTTTAATTCTAAGAGAGACAAAACTCAAATAGAATTTGAAAATCCAAGAAAATATTTAAAAGACTTGGTCTTCACTTGTTTAAATAAATTCATTATTTGTTTTACTTTGCCTCTTATAATTTTCAGAGAGACAATTTTACAGAAAAAATACAACCTTAAAAATGATTTTAGGATTTTTAAACACATATACCTTTTTACCTTTTAAATTCCTTCCTCTTCTTTCCTGACAATTTAAATCAATGTTCAAGTAATTTTTTTTTTTTTTATTGTAAAGAATAATAAATACATTTTAATTTAATTCTTCATTTTAGCTTCTGTTTTTTCGACGAAGAATATTTGTGAAATATTTCTTCAAACTTATTATGATTAAAATTATTCTGGCAAATCTAGAAAATCTGTAGAATCACATTTAAATCTTATTTCAAAGTCTTTTGAATTTCTTTTAAAATTTTTGTTCTGGAAAATCTAGAAGAAATAATGATTTGTCTTTGTTAGAAATATAGCTTGGTCCAATTTGTTATATATTCTAACAAAGTGCAGATTGGATTTTAACCTATTTAAAACATGTCATCCAAATTCTAAAATTAATCTTAATCAGGAAAAATTACTAATGATGTTCCATAAATTATTTTTTTTATTTTTTCAAAAAGATTCCAATTAGCTAGTTTTTCTCTTCTTTTTTTCGGTTGAATTTTGAATTTTAAGGAGTCGAAATTGAAGATAAACTATGTTTCAAAATTTTATTGTCATTTTTTTCGTGTTTTCTCCTCTTTTAAACCGTTCAATTAAGTGTAAATATCATTAATTATTAATAATAACAGAGTTAAAGGTAAATTGAGCAAATTGGCTATTTTCGGCAATTTATCTAAGTGTGTATCAAACTGGTAGCCCTTCGCATTAATCACTACCCAAGAAGTAGCTCTTGCTTTCAAAAAGGTTGGTGACCCCTGATATAGAGATATACTGTAAAAAATAATAATAATAATTTGACTTATTTTTAACATTTTAATGACTAAGACCCTTGACCTTTGATTGGTCCCCGGGAGCCCTAAAGGTTAAAAAAAAAAAAAAATCTATATATTTTGTTATGGTTTGAAAATGAAAAATATCAAAATGGCTCCCGTACGCTTACATTTTTCCGCGTGTGGCCCTCAGTGGAAAAAGTTTGGACACCCCTGGATTAGGGGGTACTTGAATTAAAATAATGTTCACAGGGGGTACATCACTGAAAAAAGGTTGAGAACCACTGCCTTAGAGCGTAGGGTGAAACTGTAACTGAGTGCACAGCCCAATACGTCTCTCCTCATGAGCAAAATTCAACTCTGTCTCTGCCCGATTCCTCCTTCTTGTCTTGTGTAATAGATAGTTTGGTGTTTGAACCTGACAGAAACGCAACAAAAATGCAACAAACGTAGCGGAATATGAACGCCAAGGGTAAAAATAAACCACCTACAATCTAATATATCTGATACATCACTAAGATTTAGAACTTTGTTGTAAAAATCTCCTTCCGCGTCTGTCCCTGGCACCCGCATTTCAGGCTGACACTCTGTGGAAACGCTCCCCACCCACACTGCTTGGTGCCTCGTCTGAGCTGCTGTGACTTAATTACCGTAGTACTTAGTTAGATTACCATAGTGACTAATTAAAATGACCATAGTAACTAGTATATCATGCAAAAGTGCAGATTCCAACCATTGAAATACTTTGTATAGTTCAAGTTACGGTCATCAGAAAACATGACTGCACATCATAATGGCGGCTAAACCTTCAATCTTAAAGATCTAAAAAAATTATTTGGGAATGACTAAAAAAACTGGTGTATCAAATGTACCGCCACAAAAAATGTTTTATTGTGGACAACGTCGACTAATCGTTGCGCCCCTAGTGGAGAACGATCACTAAAGCAGTCGCTCTGCACACCACCAAGATGTGTGAATGAAAAAGCCTGCAAATTATCTACTTACTGAAACTGTAGTCCTCTCAATGTTTTACTTGTTTAGTTATTTGCATACCATGTAATGTATTAGTACTAGGGATGTCCGATAATATCGATAAATGCCTTAAAACGTGATATCGGAAATTATCGGTACCGGTTTCAAAAAGTAAAATGTATGACTTTTTAACATAGGAAGTACAGAGCACCAATAAACCTTGAAGGCACTGCCTTTGCGTGCCCAGTCACATAACATCTACGGCTTTTCACACACACACAAGTGAATGCAAGGCATACTTGATGAACAGCCATACAGGTCACACTGAGGGTGGACGTATAAACAACTTCAACACTGTTACAAATATGCGCCACACTGTGAACCCACACCAAAGAAGAATGACAAACACATTTCGGGAGAACATCCGCAACGTAACACAACAGAACAAACACCCAGAACCCCTTGCAGCACTAACTCTTCCGGGACGCAACAATATACACCCCCACTACCCACCTCAACCCCGCCCCACCTACCCCGCCCACCTCAACCTCCTCATGCTCTCTCAGGGAGAGCATGTCCCAAATTCCAAGCTGCTGTTTTGAGGCATGTTAAAAAAAATAATGCACTTTGTGACTTCAATAATAAATATGGCAGTGCCATGTTGGCATTTTTTTTCCCATAACTTGAGTTGATTTATTTTGGAAAACATTGTTACATTGTTTAATGCATCCAGCGGGGCATCACAACAAAATTAGGCATAATAATTAGGGATGTCCAATAATATCGGCCTGCCGATATTATCGGCCGATAAATGCGTTAAAATGTAATATCGGAAATTATCGGTATCGGTTTTTTTATTATCTGTATCGGGATTTTTTGGTTTTTTTTTTAATTAAATCAACATAAAAAACACAAGATACACTTACAATTAGTGCACCAACCCAAAAAACCTCCCTCCCCCCATTTCTTTTTGTTATCAATATTCTGGTTCCTACATTACATATCAATATATATCAATACAGTCTGCAAGGGATACAGTCCGTAAGCACACATGATTGTGCGTGCTGCTGGTCCACTAATAGTACTAACCTTTAACAGTTAATTTGACTCATTTTCATTCATTACTAGTTTCTATGTAACTGTTTTTATATTGTTTTACTTTCTTTTTTATTCAAGAAAATGTTTTTAATTTAGTTCTCTTATTTTTTATTTTTTTTAAAAAGTACCTTATCTTCACCATACATGGTTGTCCAAATTAGGCATAATAATGTGTTAATTCCACGACTGCATATATCGGTTGATATCGGTATCGGTTGATATCGGTATCGGTAATTAAAGAGTTGGACAATATCGGAATATCGGATATCGGCAAAAAGCCATTATCGGACATCCCTAATAATAATGTGTTCATTCCACGACTGTATATATCAGTAGATATCGGAATCGGTAATTAAGAGATGGACAATATCGGAATATCGGCAAAAAAGCCATTATTGGACATCTCTAATTTCAACATTTCTGACAACGAAGATTTGCGTCAGCCTGCGACGCAGTCATTTTGATAGTAGGCTAATATAGCTAATATAGACACTTACATCATGTGTTGTCTTCATTATAACACTTATATAAGACTTTTAAAGTCATTTTGATAGTAGGCTAATATAGACACTTACATCATGTGTTGTCTTCATTATAACACTTATACAAGACTTTTAAAGTCATTTTGATAGTAGGCTAATATAGCTAATATAGACACTTACATCATGTGTTGCCTTCATTATAACACTTATATAAGACCTTTACATTTTTTGTGGCTCCAGACATTTTTTTTGTTAGTTTTTTCCGTCTAATAAGGCTCTTTTAACATTTGGGGTTGCCGACCCCATGACTTAACCGAACATGACAAGCGAGAACGCATTTTGATTAGGGATGTCCGATAATGGCTTTTTGCCGATATCCAATATTCCGATATTGTCCAACTCTTTAATTACCGATACCGATATCAACCGATACCGATATCAACCGATATATGCAGTCGTGGAATTAACACATTATTATGCCTAATTTGGACAACCAGGTATGGTGAAGATAAGGTACTTTTTTTAAAAATTAGTAAAATAAGATAAATTAATTAAAAACATTTTCTTGAATAAAAAAGAAAGTACAACAATATAAAAACAGTTACATAGAAACTAGTAATGAATGAAAATTAGTCAAATTAACTGTTAAAGGTTAGTACTATTAGTGGACCAGCAGCACGCACAATCATGTGTGCTTACGGACTGTATCCCTTGCAGACTGTATTGATATATATTGATATATAATGTAGGAAGCAGAATATTAATAACAGAAAGAAACAACCCTTTTGTGTGAATGAGTGTAAATGGGGGAGGGAGGTTTTTTGGGTTGGTGCACTAACTGTAAGTGTATCTTGTGTTTTTTATGTTGATTTAAAAATAAAATAAAAAATAAAAAAACGATACCGATAAAAAAAACGATACCGATAATTTCCGATATTACATTTTAACGCATGCATCGGCCGATAATATCGGCAGGCCGATATTATCGGACATCTCTAATTTTGATTCAAGTGGATGAGCTAAATGATGATGAAACGTGCACAATTGCTTTACTGCATCATTGTTTACCTTTAGGTTCTTTGATCTTATGGTCAGAATGCTTTTTTGTGCCAGCAAAATGAACAAGGAGTAATAATCAGCATTTTTGACGCACTGCGGGTGAACTTCTTTTGCATTCTTGCAATAATAAAATTGCCGACGCACATGTGTCGGCTTTACCAAAGTAGTAACCATGCTTAAACGCCCTTGTGTTATTGATTAACTAAACTTAAACTTAGACTTAGACAGACTTTAATGATCCACAAGGGAAATAGTTCCACACAGTAGCTCAGTTACTAAGGATAATGCAGGTATAAAGTAGACTAAAATGTACCGTAGTAGCAATATAAAATATAACAAATTGTAATATTTACATATTATGTATACAGTATATGATATATACTGATATATTTTTATATAACATATACAATATATAACAATGACCATGTACAATATTACATAACAGCTGCAGCATAAAATAGAGAGTAGATCCAGCAGAAAATTGACTTTATCAGTGAATTCTCAGAGTTTGTTGCTGATCTTGTGACGCACGCAGATAATATAATTATAATGGGGGATTTTAATATCCATATGAATCCCCCATCGGGCCCTCCGTGCGTGGCGCTCCAGACTATAATTGATAGCTGTGGTCTTACACAAATAATAAATGAACCCACGCATCGCAACGGTAATACAATAGATCTAGTGCTTGTCAGGGGGGTCACCACCTCCAAAGTCATGATACTCCCGTGTACTAAAGTAATGTGCGATCGTTACCTGATACAATTTGAAGTTCTGACTCAAAGAGAGGTAGTTAACATAGAAGCGGTAATGTAATTATTATTATAATACAACTCATACCTTTTTGTGCATTAATGAGGCCCTACTGGATGATGATTTGGTTGCAAATGTAAAATAACAGCATCTCTATGGAAGCAAAGCGTCAACTATGGAGCCTATCCCCAAATGGTGTAATACAGTGTTTTTCAACCACTGTGCCGCGGCACACTAGTGTACCGTGAGATACAGTCTGGTGTGCCGTGGGAGATTGTGTAATTTCACCTAATTGGGTTAAAAATACTTTTTGCAAACCAGTAATTATAATCCGTTGTTGAGTGTCTATGCTGTCTAGAGCTCGGAAGAGTAACCGTGTAATACTCTTCCATATCAGTAGGTGGCAGCAGGTAGCTAATTGCTTTGTAGATGTCGGGAACGGCTACGATGGTTTGCAGGTAAAACGAGTAGCTAACGCTTAAACCAAAAATAAACAAAAGGTGAGTGCCCCAAAGAAAAGGCATTGGCTATGCAAAACCAAGCTAAAACCGAACTGGCTGCAAAGTAAACAAAAACAGAATGCTGGACGACAGCAAAGACTTACAGCGCGTGGAGCAGCAGACGGCGTCCACAAAGTACATCCGTACATGACATGACAATCAACACCAAAATAGGAGAGCAAGACAAGAACTAAAACACTACACACAGGAAAACAGCAAAAAAAAAGTCCAAATAAGTCAGGGTGTGATGTGACAGGTGGTGACAGTACACCTACTTTGAGACAAGAGCTATATTAATGCATGCTTGATTATGGTTTGAATTCATATCCAACAATTGCCAGAATTACTTTTTACTGTCAATATCGGCTGCTGAGTTTGGCAAAGTTTTGGATGACAATGACTGGAAATCAAATAAATGACAGCACTTCTTGTTCAAAGCTTAATCTAACACAGTTTAAGGTTGTCCATCGCATATATTTTACTAAGGCTAAACTTTCCCAAATGTATGCCAACACTGCAGACACATGTAATCGCTGTCAATAGACTCCTGCAAACATGACACGCAAGTTCTGGTCATTTTTCAAACATTTTTAAACATCTTGCAGATGCGCAACATTTTGTGCAGAATCGGCTATTTTTGGAATCGCACCAAGCTCTTATAAAAATTAAGCAGACTTTTAGGGATAGTATCGCCTTTGTATCATTAATAGCTCGCAGAAGGATTTATTTGGAGTGGAAACCACAGTATGGCTTAAGGACCTGATGTTTTTCTTAGATTTCGAGAAAATTAAGTATATTCTGAGGGGTACACCAAAACAACTTGACTTGACCTGGGGCTGCATAATTAGTTATAGGGGGTGTTATAGAATAGAATAGAAAGTACTTTATTGATCCCTGGGGGAAATTCAGCACCACAGTTCGCTCACAATAAACACTTGGGTATTTTTTACATGTGAATAATATAAATACAGTCTATTATACAGCATTATTCACATGTGAATAACATAAATACAGTCTATTATACAGCATTATTCACATGTGAATAACATAAATACAGTCTATTATAGAGCATTATTCACATGTGAATAATATAAATACAGTCTATTATAGAGCATTATTCACATGTGAATAACATAAATACAGTCTATTATACAGCATTATTCACATGTGAATAACATAAATACAGTCTATTATACAGCATTATTCACATGTGAATAACATAAATACAGTCTATTATACAGCATTATTCACATGTGAATAACATAAATACAGTCTATTATACAGCATTATTCACATGTGAATAACATAAATACAGTCTATTACACAGCATTATTCACATGTGAATAACATAAATACAGTCTATTATACAGCATTATTCACATGTGAATAATATAAATACAGTCTATTATAGAGCATTATTCACATGTGAATAATATAAATACAGTCTATTGTACAGCATTATTCACATGTGAATAATATAAATACAGTCTATTACACAGCATTATTCACATGTGAATAACATAAATACAGTCTATTATACAGCATTATTCACATGTGAATAATATAAATACAGTCTATTAAACAGCATTATTCACGTGTGAATAACATAAATACAGTCTATTATACAGCATTATTCACATGTGAATAATATAAATACAGTCTATTATACAGCATTATTCACATGTGAATAACATAAATACAGTCTATTATACAGCATTATTCACATGTGAATAATATAAATACAGTCTTTTATAGAGCATTATTCACATGTGAATAATATAAATACAGTCTATTATACAGCATTACTCACATGTGAATAACATAAATACAGTCTATCATACAGCATTATTCACATGTGAATAACATAAATACAGTCTATTATACAGCATTATTCACATGTGAATAATATCAATCAATCAATCACTCAATGTTTATTTATACAGCCCTAAATCACAAGTGTCTCAAAGGGCTGCACAAGCCACAACGACATCCTCGGTACAGAGCCCACATATAAATACAGTCTATCATACAGCATTATTCACATGTGAATAATATAAATACAGTCTATTATACAGCATTATTCACATGTGAATAACATAAATACAGTCTATTATACAGCGTTATTCACATGTGAATAATATAAATACATTATGCATTTACAGTACATGTACAGTCAAAATGAACATATGCATTATACAGTCTGATGGCATGCATTACATACTATACATTACTTTTTGCACAATATTAATTTATATTATTATGTGTTGTCAACTTTTTACTTTGTCATTGCCTGAAATAGATAAATAAATGAAAAAAATTAAATGAAATGGCTGTCGGTATGAAGGACTTCCTGTGTCGTTCTTTTTTTTATTTTTAATATAATAAAAATGATTTTATTATATTACTCATATGATTTGTCTGTAATTGTATTTATTTTAGTTTTTTTTACTTAAATTTTTTTGGGGGCTGAAGGGGCTTTGGACAACAAAAAAAAGACTGTCTGTTTTCTCAGTACCTGTAATATGATTTCCCTATCAAATAAATATTATAAAAAATTAAAAAAAAAACAAAAAAAGGTTGAAAAACACTGGTTTAATGCATTCAAGCCTCCTGGGCAACCTTAGTGTTTACAAACACGCAGCAGCTTTTTTTTTTGCAGTGCCATCAACATAAAGGATGTGACGTCACAACCTTGATGTGCGGACACAACATTAGGCACACCTGCATTTAAAAAAACAAAAAAACAAATGTAATATATATATATATATATGAGTCTTTCCTAAAACTAGCAGGGACTTTTGCGTAGTGGAGACGTATACGAGTGCCTAAAGAAGTTAAAAAGTTAGTTAAATTGGACTAACTTTTACAAGTGGGGAATTGTCGTGGGTGACCCTGAACGCACCACCGTTAAATACAGCAGCTAGCTAAGCATAAAGCCAGCATACATTCCCTCCTCCCCGCCTATCTTGGCGCTATGTCCCGCAGCGACTCACCCAAAGCTCGGTGCCCCAGTCCATGTTCAGCCCGCTGGCCCAGCCTCACCACCGCCGAGGGAAATACAAAAGAACTTCTCCTGAAGTTGTCTCGGGAGTTTGTCGCAGAGGCGTCGCTTCCTTCAACAAGTCACGTCCACACGCTCACATAATTGGCTCATTAAAGGCCGCGCACAGCTGCTCGTCTAGTTTGTCCAAATATTTTTCATAGCGGAGGGAAAGCGAGATGAAACTGGGTTTCATATCCGCGTCACTCCCAAATCCTTAAAACCCTTAAAGGGCCAGCGCGCAACATTACATGACAGTGTGGGCGGGGCCTGGGCCCAGGGGGCGCGCGCGCGCGGATGTGTGACGTACGGGTGCGACGCGCGCACGTACCGCGTCACGTGACACGCCACGCCACGTACCTTATAAAGTACCTCCAGTAAAGATGTGTATTTACAACTTTAATAATATATGCATGCTATGCAAATAATAAGAAAAATAAATAAAAAATCTTGTTGTGGAATTTCACAAGAAAAAGGTCACAATTTCACAAGTAAAAGTTAGAATTGTGGCAGTGTTATAATAAAAGTCGTCATTTTACTCGAGGCGAGTCAAATTTTTACAAGAAAAACTGAACATTTATGCAATGTTATGATAAAAGTTGGAATTTTACAAGAGCATGAGCGGAAAATTCCATATTATTTTCCCTTTTTTTTATCCTCAGAACCCAACTTTTCAGACCCCGGTTAGAAGAAATAAAATAAGACGATAAAACACAAATAAAAGAAATACAAGCAGAAATAAAATAAATAAAAACTTGTATAAAACATTTTTTTTTTAAAAGGCTCCAGCACCCCCCGTGACCCCAAAAGGGACAAGCGGTAGAAAATGGATGGAGAAGCAGAAATAAAATAAATAAAAACTTGTATTAAAAAATAAAATAAAATAAATACATGTATGTACACACAATGATTTTCTGCTAAAATAAATAAACATAATTAATAATGAATATGTTTCCTATCCCAGGGAGGATCCATATCACAGAAGAAATAAAAATAAGACGATAAAACACAAATAAAAGAAGTACAAGCAAAATAAAATAAATAAAAACGTGTATAAAAATTTTAAAAAAAGGCTCCAGCACCCCCCGTGACCCCAAAAGGGACAAGCGGTATAAAATGGATGGATGGATGGATGGATGGACAAGCAGAAATAAAATAAATAAAAACTTGTATTAAAAAAAATTAAAAATAAATACAATTTATGTACACACAATGATTTTGTGCTAAAATAAATAAACTTCATTAATAATGAATATGTTTCTTATCCCAGGGGGATCCATATCACAGAAGAAATAAAATAAGACGATAAAACAAAAGTAATAGAAATAAAAGCAGAAATAAAAGAAATAAAAACTTGTATAAAAATTAAAAAAAATATTTAATGTACACACAATGATTTTGTGCTAAAATAAATCAACTTAATTAATAAGGAATATGTTTCTTATCCCAAGAGGGATCCATATCACAGAAGAAATAAAAAATAAGATGATAAAACACAAATAAAAGAAGTACAAGCAAAATAAAATAAATAAAAACGTGTATAAAAATTTAAAAAAAGGCTCCAGCACCCCCCGTGACCCCAAAAGGGACAAGCGGTATAAAATGGATGGATGGATGGATGGATGGACAAGCAGAAATAAAATAAATAAAAACTTGTATTAAAATTTTTTTTAAATTAATACAATTTATGTACACACAATGATTTTGTGCTAAAATAAATAAACTTAATTAATAATGAATATGTGTCTTATCCCAGGGGGGATTCATATCACAGAAGAAATAAAATAAGACGATAAAACACAAATAAAAGAAATAAAAGCAGAAATAAAAGAAATAAAAACTTGTATAAAAAAAAATAAAAACAAATGTACACACAATTATTTTGTGCTAAAATAAATAAACTAAATTAATAATGAATATGTTTCTTATCCCAGGTGGGACCCATATCACAGAAGAAATAAAAATAAGATGATAAAACACAAATAAAAGAAACACAAGCAGAAATAAAATAAATAAAAACTTGTATAAATTTTTTTTAAAAAGGTCCAGCACCCCCCGTGACCCCAAAAGAGACAAGCAGTAGAAAATTGATGGATGGATGGATGGATGGATGGACAAGCAGAAATAAAATAAATAAAAACTTGTATTAAAAAAAATTAAAAATAAATACAATTTATGTACACACAATGATTTTGTGCTAAAATAAATAAACTTAATTAATAATGAATATGTTTCTTATCCCAGGTGGGATTCATATCACAGAAGAAATAAAATAGGACGATAAAACACAAATAAAAGAAATACAAGCAGAAATAAAATAAATAAAAACGTGTATAAAAATTAAAAAAAATATTTAATGTACACACAATGATTTTGTGCAAACAAAGATCAACTAAATTAATAATCAATATGTTCCTTATCCCAGGGAGGATCCATATCACAGAAGAAAAACATAGAATTTTGGCAGTGTTATAATAAAAGTCGTCATTTTACTCGACGCGAGTCAAAATTTTACAAGAAAAACTGAACATTTGTGCAATGTTATGATAGAAGTTGGAATTTTACAAGAGCATGAGTGGAAAATTCCATACTATTTTCCTTTTTTTATCCTCAGAACCCAACTTTTCAGACCCAGGGGGATCCATATCACAGAAGAAATAAAATAAGACGATAAAACACAAATAAAAGAAATACAAGCAGAAATAAAATAAATAAAAACGTGTATAAAAATAAAAATAAAAGGTAAATTGATTTTGTGCTAAAATAAATAAACTAAATTAATAATGAATATTTTTCTTATCCCAGGGGGATCCATATCACAGAAGAAATAAAATAAGACGATGAATCACAAATAAAAGAAATAAAAGCAGAAATAAAATAAATAAAAACTTGTATAAAAATGTTAAAAAATATTTAATGTACACACAAGGATTTTGTGCTTAAATAAATAAACTTAATAATAATGAATATGTTTCTTATTCCAGGGGAGATTCATATCACAGAAGAAAAAACATACAACTTTAAAACACAAATAAAAGAAATACAAGCAGAAATAAAATAAATAAAAATGTGCGTAAAAAAATAGATGTACACACAATGATTGTGTGCTAAAATAAATAAAATTAATAATGAATATGTTTTTATCCCAGGTGGGATTCATATCACAGAATAAAAAACATATAATGATAAAACACACATAAAAGAAATACAATAAGAAATAAAATAAATAAAACTTGTATAAAAAAAAAAAATGTACACAATGATTTTGGGCTAAAATAAATAAACTAAATTAATAATCAATATGTTTCTTATCCCAGGGAGGATCCATATCACATGAGAAAAAACATACAACAATAAATCACAAATAAAATAAATACAAGCAGAAATAAAATAAATAAAAGCTTGTATTAAAAAAATAAAAATAAAATAGATGTACACACAATGATTTTGTGCTAAAATAAATAAACTTAATAATGAATATGTTTCTTATCCCAGGGGGGATCCATATCACAGAAGAAAAAACATACAACGATAAAACACACATAAAAGAAATACAAGCAGAAATAAAATAAATAAAAACTTGTATTAAAAAAATAATTTAAAAAATGATGTTCACACAATGATTTGGTGCAGATCACACACACACACACACACACACACACACACACACACACACACACACACACACGCACACACACACACACACACACACACGCATGCACACACACACAGAAAATTCCACAAAATGTACTATTTTCCTTTTTTTTGTCCTCAGAACCCAACTTTTCCACTACAGAGGGCCCCGGGGCCCCACTCAATTATTAACACTGACAATAATCATCTTAGAATTAGACTTAGACAAACTTTATTGATCCACAAGGGAAATTTTTTCACACAGCAGCTCAGTTACAAAGGATGGAAAGGGTAAGGATGGAAAGGACAATGCAGGTATAAAGTAGACTAAAAATGGACCGTAGTAGCAATATAAAATATAACATATTTATGTAAAATGTACATATTATATATACAGTGTATAACATATACTAATATATTATATTATATTATATACAATATATAACAAATTACCATATACATTATAAACAAAAGCGGTATAGCTCGGTTGGTAGAGTGGCCGTGCCAGCAACTTGAGGGTTCCAGGTTCGATCCCCGCTTCCGCCATCCTAGTCACTGCCGTTGTGTCCTTGGGCAAGACACTTTACCCACCCACACTGATTTAAATGGAACTTAGGTATTGGCTTTCACTGTGTAAAAGCGCTCTGAGTGACTAGAGAAAAGCGCTATATAAATATAACTCACTTGACTTCAAAGAGAGGTAACAAACATAGAAGTGGTCAGCTGTTGTCCTTCCAGTCCAGTCAAGTGGACTCCCAGGTCCTTGTACTGCACCTCCCGGCCCTGGATCTTGATGGGCTCCACAGGGGTCAGTCTCTCCTTGAAGTCCATGACCAGCTCTTTGGTCTCGTCCAAGAACCTTACACCTGATTTTACCTGTATCTAATCATTATATCTACTTATCTACTGTATATTTTACAACCTTGTCAAAGGATATGAAAGCATGTGTTAATCATAAAGATTGGCATACAAACTATGCAAAGATAAAAAAGGTAAGTTTTAGTTTAAAAAAATGGTTTACTATTTTTGTTTGTAATTGGTTTTTAATCTTCATTATTTACCTTAAGTTATTACAGTATGTCTCTATATACATATTTAATTAGTACACACAGATTATTGTATTTGTTACCTTCTTGAGACCTCCGAGAAAAATGCCTACCTCTCTAGGACCACCCTTTCTAGTTGTATAAAGATGTGTATTTACCACATTAATAATATATGCAAATATTTAAAAAAATTAAGCTTTTAGTAAAACATTTTTTAATGAATTTTTTGTTTGTAATTGGTTTTTAATCTTCATTATTTACCTTAAGTTATTACAGTATGTCTCTATATACTTATTTAATTTTTTACATTCATTTTGGCCAAAGGGGACGCATTTCAATTTCTTACACACACTTGTTATTTCATATGTTGACCAGAGAGGGGGAGCACTTTTAAAAGCGACACACAGTCCATTTGAAAAGTCCCTCCTTTTTGGGACCACCCTCATTTTGATAGATGTCACCAGCAGGGGGTGCAAATGAGACATTGTCTATTAGATGCAATGTTATTATGTCATCACTTGTTCACACCTCCTCATATGAAGATACTTTTCCTTCTTCGTGTCTCAAGAAGGCTAGAAATACAAGAACACACACACACACACACACACACACACACACACTCTCTCTCTCTCTTGTATTTCTTACCTTCTTGAGACCTCCAAAAAATGCCTACCTTTTTAGGACCACCCTTTCCAGATATATAAAAATTTGTATTTACAACATTATTAATATATACATACTATGCAAATATAAAAAAGGTAAGCTTTTAGTAATTTCTTTTTTTTTTTTTGTAATTGGTTTATAACCTTCATTATTTACTTCAAGTTATCTCTATATACGTATTTTTTTAATTTTTTTAAAATTAATTTTAAATTTAATTTTAATTAATTTCAATTTCTTACACACACTTGTTATTTCATATGTTGACCAGAGGGGGTGCACTTTTAAAACCGACACACAGTCAATTCGGGGATGAATAGGGAAGTCCTTCTTTAGCTGCCGTCTTGTTTTATCATATATTGCTGCCTTTGCACCTGTCAATGTTTACTTTTGTATGCGCATTAAATCAACAAAAAAAATCCCGACTTTGGAGCAATGTTCACGGACTCTAGTATTTGACTCTCTATTAGATGCAATGGTTTTCCTTATAGAGACCGGTCCTCAAATAGAAGGTACTTTTCCTTGTTGATGTCTCAAGAAGTGTAGAAATAGAAGAACACACACACACACACACCACACACACACACACACACACACACACACACACACACACACACACCACACACACACACACACACACACACACACACACACACACATACACACACACACACACACACACACACACACACACGCACCCACACACGCACACACACACACACACACACACACACACACACACACACACACACACACACACACACGCACACACACACACACACACACACACACACACAGGTTCCACTATAGTGCACTGAATAGTGTACCAGTTAAGTCAGTGTACTTATTGACTACAGTACAGATGTACTAGTATACTTATGACATTATTAGGTCAAATAAAAGAGTTTGACAAGGCATGTTAGTAATAAACATGTAATATTTCATAATGTCCTCCACAGAGACATGACCACATTCCTAGCAGTGCAATTTTGAAGGCAGCAGACATGTCTTCTGACATGTGGAGTCCTATAGCGCCACTTAGTGGTCCTCACTAAACAGTGCAAAGATGCTCGTCAAAGATAGGACTAAACTGTTTTTAAGGACCTTTACTTTTTTTTTTACTGTCTTGGGGTAAAAATGCTACTCAAAGATCCTCCTTATAAAGGGAGTTGTTTTTTGTTTTTTTTAATATAAAGAATCTGCTACAAAATTTCCAGTCAAAGATCCTGTATCTACATGGAGAACTCTTCTGTTTTAAGGACCTACTGCAAAAGTAATGTCTGTAACAGCTTCTAAATAACAGCTAATAATAATAATAATAATAATATAATAATAATAATATATATATAATATATTGAATATAATAATAATAATAATAATTATTATTATTATAGCTTCTAAATACTGCAAAAATACAAATAAAAGATATGGCAGAATCACTCTGCTGTTTTTAAGGACCTATTACAAAAATGCAAGTCAAAGATCTTCTAGATAACAGGAGTGTTTGCTCTTTTTAAAGAACCTTCTGCAAAAAAAACTGGTCAAAGATCTTATATGATAGGACTACGCAGCTCTTTTAATGACCCACTCCAAAAATGTTAGTCAAAGATCCTGTATATAACAGGAATAGTCTTCTGCTTTTAATGACCTACTGCAAAAGTACCAGTCAAAGAGCTTCTAAATTAGAAAAGTGGGTTGCTGTTTTTGGGAATCTACTGGAAAACCACAAGTCAAAGATATGACCAAAACACTTTGTTGTTTTTAGGTATCTACTGCAAAAGCGACAGTCCAAGACCTTCTAAATTAGAAAAGAGTGTTGCTGTTTTTGGGAATCTGCTGGAAAAACACAAGTCAAATATATGACCAAAACATTGTGTTGTTTTTAAGAACCTACTGCAAAAGTGCCAGTCAAAGAGCATCTAAATTAGAAAAGTGTGTTGCTGTTTTTTCAAATCTCTGGAAAAACACAAGTCGACGATATAACCAAAACACTTTGTTGTTTTTAAGAACCTACTACAGAATTGCAAGTCAAAGAGCTTCTATATAACAGGACTGCGTTGCTGTTTTCGTGAATCTGCTGGAAAAAACACAAGTCAAAGATATGACCAAAAAACTTTGTTGTTTTTAAGAACCTACTGCAAAAGCACCAGTCAAAGAGCTTCTAAATTAGAAAAGAGTGTTGCTGTTTTGGGGAATCTGCTGGAAAAACACAAGTCAAAGATATGACCAAAAGACTTTGTTGTTTTTAAGTACCTACTGCAAAAGTGCAAGTCAAGAGCTTCTAGATATCATGAGTGTGTGGCTGTTTTTGGGAATCTGCTGGAAAAACACAAGTCAAAGATATGACCAAAACATTTTGTTGTTTTTAAGAACTTACTGCAAAAGCGCCAGTCAAAGAGCTTCTAAATTACAAAAGTGTGTTGCTGTTTTTGTGAATCTACCGGAAAAACACAAGTCGAAGATATGACCAAAACACTTTGTTGTTTTTAAGAACTTACTGCAAAAGCGCCAGTCAAAGAGCTTCTAAATTAGAAAAGTGTGTTGCTGTTTTCGGGAATCTGCTGGAAAAACACAAGTCAAAGATATGACCAAAACATTGTGTTGTTTTTTAAGAACGTACTACAGAATTGCAAGTCAAAGAGCTTCTAGATAACAGGAGTGTGTTTCTGTTTTTGGAAATCTACTGGAAAAACACAAGTCAAAGATATTACCAAAACACTTTGTTGTTTTTAGGTATCTACTGCAAAAGCGACAGTCAAAGAGCTTCTAAATTACAAAAGGGTGTTGCTGTTTTTGGGAATCTGCTGGAAAAACACAAGTCAACGATATGACCAAAACACTTTGTTGTTTTTAAGAACTTACTACAAAAGTGCCAGTCAAAGAGCTTCTAAATTAGAAAAGTGTGTTGCTGCTTTTTTAGAATCTGCTGGAAAAACACAAGTCAACGATATGACAAAAACACTTTGTTGTTTTTAAGAACCTACACCAGAAGAGCAAGTCAAAGAGCTTCTAAATTAGAAAAGTGGGTTGCTGTTTTTGGGAATCGGGTGGAAAAACACAAGTCAAAGATATGACCAAAACACTTTGTTGTTTTTAAGTACCTACTGCAAATGTGCCAGTAAAAGAGCTTCTAAATTAGAAAAGTGTGTTGCTGTTTTCAAGAATCTGCTGGAAAAACACAAGTCAACAACATGACCAAAACACTTTGTTGTTTTTAAGAACCTACTACAGAAGTGCAAGTCAAAAAGCTTCCAGATAACAGGAGTGTGTTGCTGTTTTTGGGAATCTACTGGAAAAACACAAGTCAAAGATATGACCAAAACACTTTGTTGTTTTGTAGGTATCTACTGCAAAAGTGCCAGTCCAAGACCTTCTAAATTAGAAAAGTGTTTTGCTGTTTTTTTAGAATCTGCTGGAAAAACACAAGTCAAAGATATGACCAAAACACTTTGTTGTTTTTAAGAACCTACAAAAGAAGAGCAAGTCAAAGAGCTTCTAAATTAGAAAAGAGTGTTGCTGTTTTTGGGAATCTGCTGGAAAAACACAAGTCAACAATATGACCAAAACACTTTGTTGTTTTTAAGAACCTACTACAGAATTGCAAGTCAAAGAGCTTCTAGATAACAGGAGTGCGTTTCTGTTTTTGGGAATCTACTGGAAAAACACAAGTCAAAGATATGACCAAAACACTTTGTTGTTTTTAAGTACCTACTGCAAAAGCATCAGTCAAAGAGCTTCTAAATTAGAAAAGTGTGTTGCTGCTTTTTTAGAATCTGCTGGAAAAACACAAGTCAAAGATATGACCAAAACACTTTGTTGTTTTTAGGTATCTACTGCAAAAGCGACAGTCAAAGAGCTTCTAAATTACAAAAGAGTGTTGCTGTTTTTGGGAATCTGCTAGAAAAACACAAGTCAAAGATATGACCAAAACACTTTGTTGTTTTTAAGAACTTACTGCAAAAGCGCCAGTCAAAGAGCTTCTAAATTAGAAAAGAGTGTTGCTGTTTTTTAGAATCTGCTGGAAAAACACCAGTCAACGATATGACCAAAACACTTTGTTGTTTTTAAGAACCTACTATGGAAGAGGAAGTCAAAGAGCTTCTAAATTAGAAAAGAGTGTTGCTGTTTTTGGGAATCTGCTGGAAAAACACAAGTCAAAGATATGACCAAAACACTTTGTTGTTTTTAAGTACCTACTGCAAAAGCACCAGTCAAAGAGTTTCTAAATTAGAAAAGAGTGTTGCTGTTTTTGGGAATCTGCTGGAAAAACACAAGTCAAAGATATGACCAAAACACTTTGTTGTTTTTAAGAACCTACTACAGAAGTGCAAGTCAAAAATCTTCCAGATAACAGGAGTGTGTTGCTGTTTTTGGGAATCTACTGGAAAACCACAAGTCAAAGATATGACCAAAGCACTTTGTTGTTTTTAGGTATCTACTGCAAAAGCGACAGTCCAAGACCTTCTAAATTAGAAAAGTGTTTTGCTGTTTTTTTAGAATCTGCTGGAAAAACACAAGTCAAAGATATGACCAAAACACTTTGTTGTTTTTAGGTATCTACTGCAAAAGCGACAGTCAAAGAGCTTCTAAATTACAAAAGAGTGTTGCTGTTTTTGGGAATCTGCTGGAAAAACACAAGTCAAAGATATGACCAAAACACTTTGTTGTTTTTAAGTACCTACTGCAAAAGCACCAGTCAAAGAGTTTCTAAATTAGAAAAGAGTGTTGCTGTTTTTGGGAATCTGCTGGAAAAACACAAGTCAAAGATATGACCAAAACACTTTGTTGTTTTTAAGAACCTACTACAGAAGTGCAAGTCAAAAATCTTCCAGATAACAGGAGTGTGTTGCTGTTTTTGGGAATCTACTGGAAAACCACAAGTCAAAGATATGACCAAAGCACTTTGTTGTTTTTAGGTATCTACTGCAAAAGCGACAGTCCAAGACCTTCTAAATTAGAAAAGTGTTTTGCTGTTTTTTTAGAATCTGCTGGAAAAACACAAGTCAAAGATATGACCAAAACACTTTGTTGTTTTTAGGTAACTACTGCAAAAGCGACAGTCAAAGAGCTTCTAAATTACAAAAGAGTGTTGCTGTTTTTGGGAATCTGCTGGAAAAACACAAGTCAAAGATATGACCAAAACATTGTGTTGTTTTTAAGAAACTACTGCAAAAGTGCCAGTCAAAGAGCATCTAAATTAGAAAAGTGTGTTGCTGTTTTTTAGAATCTCTGGAAAAACACAAGTGAACGATATGACCAAAACACTTTGTTGTTTTTAAGAACCTACTATAGAATTGCAAGTCAAAGAGCTTCTAGATAACAGGAGTGCGTTGCTGTTTTCGTGAATCTGCTGGAAAAAACACAAGTCAAAGATATGACCAAAACACTTTGTTGTTTTTAAGTACCTACTGCAAAAGCACCAGTCAAAGAGTTTCTAAATTAGAAAAGAGTGTTGCTGTTTTTGGGAATCTGCTGGAAAAACACAAGTCAACAACATGACCAAAACACTTTGTTGTTTTTAAGAACTTACTGCAAAAGCGCCAGTCAAAGAGCTTCTAAATTAGAAAAGTGTGTTGCTGCTTTTTTAGAATCTGCTGGAAAAACACAAGTCAACGATATGCCGAAAACACTTTGTTGTTTTTAAGAACCTACAACAGAAGTGCAAGTCAAAAAGCTTCCAGATAACAGGAGTGTGTTGCTGTTTTTGGGAATCTACTGGAAAACCACAAGTCAAAGATATGACCAAAACACTTTGTTGTTTTTAAGAACTTACTGCAAAAGCACCAGTTAAAGAGCTTCTAAATTACAAAAGAGTGTTGCTGTTTTTGGGAATCTGCTGGAAAAACACAAGTCAACAATATGACCAAAACACTTTGTTGTTTTTAAGAATCTACTACAGAATTGCAAGTCAAAGAGCTTCTAGATAACAGGAGTGCGTTTCTGTTTTTGGGAATCTACCGGAAAAACACAAGTCAAAGATATGACCAAAACACTTTGTTGTTTTTAAGAACTTACTGCAAAAGCGCCAGTCAAAGAGGTTCTAAATTAGAAAAGAGTGTTGCTGTTTTTGGGAATCTGCTGGAAAAACACAAGTCAACGATATGACCAAAACACTTTGTTGTTTTTAAGAACCTACTACAGAAGTGCAAGTCAAAAAGCTTCCAGATAACAGGAGTACGTTGCTGTTTTTGGGAATCTGCTGGAAAAACACAAGTCAAAGATATGACCAAAACACTTTGTTGTTTTTAAGTATCTACTGCAAAAGTGCCAGTCAAAGAGCTTCTAAATTAAAAAAGTGTGTTGCTGTTTTTGGGAACCTACCGGAAACACACAAGTCAAAGATATGACCAAAACACTTTGTTGTTTTTAAGAACTTACTGCAAAAGCGCCAGTCAGAGAGCTTCTAAATTAGAAAAGTGTGTTGCTGTTTTCCGGAACCTGCTGGAAAAACACAAGTCAAAGATATGACCAAAACACTTTGTTGTTTTTAAGAACCTACTACAGAAGTGCAAGTCAAAAAGCTTCCAGATAACAGGAGTGTGTTGCTGTTTTTGGGAATCTACTGGAAAAACACAAGTCAAAGATATGACCAAAACATTTTGTTGTTTTTAGTTATCTACTGCAAAAGCGACAGTCCAAGACCTTCTAAATTAGAAAAGTGTGTTGCTGTTTTTTTAGAATCTGCTGGAAAAACACAAGTCAAAGATATGACCAAAACACTTTGTTGTTTTTAAGTACCTACTGCAAAAGCGACAGTCAAAGTGCTTCTAAATTACAAAAGAGTGTTGCTGTTTTTGGGAATCTGCTGGAAAAACACAAGTCAAATATATGACCAAAACATTGTGTTGTTTTTAAGAACCTACTGCAAAAGTGCCAGTCAAAGAGCATCTAAAATAGAAAAGTGTGTTGCTGTTTTTTAAAATCTCTTGAAAAACACAAGTCAACGATATAACCAAAACACTTTGTTGTTTTTAAGAACCTACTACAGAATTGCAAGTCAAAGAGCTTCTAGATAACAGGAGTGTGTTTCTGTTTTCGTGAATCTGCTGGAAAAAACACAAGTCAAAGATATGACCAAAACACTTTGTTGTTTTTAAGTACCTACTGCAAAAGCACCAGTCAAAGAGGTTCTAAATTAGAAAAGAGTGTTGCTGTTTTTGTGAATCTGCTGGAAAAACACAAGTCAACAATATGACCAAAACACTTTGTTGTTTTTAAGAACCTACTACAGAAGAACAAGTCAAAGAGCTTCTAAATTAGAAAAGAGTGTTGCTGTTTTTGGGAATCTGTTGGAAAAACTCAAGTCAACATTATGACCAAAATACTTTGTTGTTTTTAAGAACCTACTACAGAATTGCAAGTCAAAGAGCTTCTAGATAACAGAAGTGCGTTGCTGTTTTTGGGAATCTGCTGGAAAAACACAAGTCAACGATATGACCGCAACACTTTGCTATTTTTGAGGACCTACTAGAGGTGCTAGTCAAAGAGCTTCTAAAGGCAGGAGTGTTTTGTTGCTTTGAGGGTAAGCACTACTCAAAGGGGACAAATGTGTCTTTTATTATTAATTCTAGCCTATAAACAGACGTCAAGACGCGTTTTTTGGGAGCAATTTTTGGGGATGATTTTATTGAAATGTCCAAATGAGAAAACATGAACTTAAAAAGGAAGTATTTGTAGCATGTTGAAAGCCGTGTTCACCTCAGCTCAGGAAGTGGGCTTGACCATCATGAGGACCCGCCTTAGGGAGTAGGAGCCTCCATGGAACTCCGCCCAGTACATGCCGTCCTGGTAGCGGCTGCGATAGTGACCGCCCCGATACCACACGCCGTTGAGGTTGGAGTGGGCGCACGTGTGGTACCACCAGCCTCCTTTCTGGTAGTGAGCACAGTTACCTGCGGACACAAGCCACACCTCACTGACCCTCCCACTCACGCGTGACGTAGATGCGCACCTGTGTAGCTGTCCTTGTCCCGGTCCAGAGTGGTGAAGGCCTTGTTGTTGTGCCAGGAGAGAGAATCGCCAGCGTTGCCGCGATACTGTCCCAAACGCAGTCGATACCAGTCGCTCTCCGCCTCCAGCCGGAAGCTGTCGTACTCGGCGAACACCTGCCGGCCCTGCCAGTCCTCCAGGACCACGCGCAGCTTGTACTGGGCTTGTTTGGTCAGCCAGTACAGGTGTTCCAGTCCTAGCCAGTACTCCCCGTCCAGGTTCCCGAAGCCTTGCTGCAGGACACAGGTGTCAGAGTGGTTTGCACTGAGGGCCACATGGCAGGTATGTTTGGCCCCAGAGGGCCGCTTCTAACAGTGAATACTATCATTACACCATTTTTATGCATTTTATTAGTAGATTTTGGTAGCACTTTATTAACATGCAAATTAGTAACATATTGGCTCTTAATTAGTCACTATTAGGTACTTATTAATGCCTTATTCTGCATGGCCTTATCATACAACCCTAACCTCAACCCTAACCCTAACCATAACCCCAACCCCAACCCCAACCCCAACCCCAAACCTAGCCCTAACCAACACTTTTTCTTTATGCCTAACCCTAACCCTAACCTTAACCCCAACCCTAACCCTAACCCTAACCCTAACCCTAACCCTAACCTTAACCCTAGATTTTGGTAACACTTTAGTATGGGGAACATATTCACCATTAATTAGTTGCTTATTAACATGCAAATGAGTAACATATTGGCTCTTAATTAGTCATTATTAAGTACTTATTAATGCCTTATTCTGCATGGCCTTATTATATAACCCTAACTCTCTAACCCCAACTCCAACTCCAACCCTAACCCTAACCCTAACCTTAACCCTAACCCCAACCCCAACTTCAACCCCAACCCCAACCCCAACCCTAATCCTAACCCTAATCCTAAACCTAACCCTAACCCAAACCTAACCCCAACACTAACCCTTACCCTATTATTACACCATTTTGTATGCATTTTATTAGTAGATTTTGGTAACACTTTAGTATGGGGAACATATTCACCATTAATTAGTTGCTTATTAACATGCAAATGAGTAACATATTGGCCCTTAATTAGTCATTATTAAGTACTTATTAATGCCTTATTCTGCATGGCCTTATTATACAACCCTAACCCTAACTCTCTAACCGCAACTCAAACCCCAACCCTAACCCTAACCCTAACCTTAACCCTAACCCCAACCCCAACCCCAATTTCAACCCCAACCCTAATCCTAATCCTAACCCTAACCCTAACCCTAACCCTAACCCTAACCCTAACCCTAACCCTAACCCCGACCCTAACCCTATTATTACACCATTTTGTATGCATTTTATTAGTAGATTTTGGTAACACTTTAGTATGGGGAACATATTCACCATTAATTAGTTGCTCATTAACATGCAAATTAGTTTCATATTGGCTCTTAATTAGTCATTATTAAGTACTTATTAATGCCTTATTCTGCAAGGCCTTATTATACAACCCTAACCCTAACTCTCTAACCCTAACCTTAACCCTAACCCTAACCATAACCCCAACCCCAACCCCAAACCTAGCCCTAACCAACACTTTTTCTTTATGCCTAACCCTAACCCTAACCTTAAACCCAACCCTAACCCCAACCCCAACCCTAACCCTAACCCTAACCTTAACCCTAGATTTTGGTAAAACTTTAGTATGGGGAACCTATTCACCATTAATTAGTTGCTTATTAACATGCAAATGAGTAACATATTGTCTCTTAATGAGTCATTATTAAGTACTTATTAATGCCTTATTCTGCATGGCCTAATTATACAACCCTAACCCTAACCCTAACTCTCTAACCCCAACTCCAACCCCAACCCTAACCCTAACTTTAACCTTAACCCTAACCCTAACCCCAACCCGAACCCCAACTTCAACCCCAACCCCAACCCTAATCCTAACCCTAATCCTAACCCTAATCCTAACCCTAACCCTAACCCAAACCTAACCCCAACCCTGCCGTTTCTTTTCTTTTCTTTTCTACTCTGCTCCGGGGTGGACCGCTAGCCTGTCCATCAGATGGGGACATCTCTACGCTGCTGACCCGTCTCCGCTCGGGATGGTTCCCGCTGGCCCCACCATGGACTGGACTTTCGCTGATGTGTTGGACTTTCACAATATTATGTCAGACCCACTCGACACCGAGGATGTCGTTGTGGCTTGTACAGCCCTTTGAGACACTTGTGATTTAGGGCTATATAAATAAACATTGATTGATTGATTGATTGATAGATTTTGGTAACACTTTAGTATGGGGAACATATTCACCATTAATTAGTTGCTCATTAACATGCAAATTAGTAACATATTGGCTTTTAATTAGTCATTATTAAGTACTTATTAATGCCTTATTCTGCATGGCCTTATTATACAACCCTAACCCTAACCCTAGCTCTCTAACCCCAACTCCAACCCCAACCCTAACCCTAACCTTAACCCTAACCCCAACCCCAACCCCAACTTCAACCCCAACCCTAATCCTAACCCTAACCCTAAACCTAACCCCAACCCTAACCCTAACCCTATTATTACACCATTTTGTATGCATTTTATTAGTAGATTTTGGTAACACTTTAGTATGGGGAACATATTCACCATTAATTAGTTGCTTATTAACATGCAAATGAGTAACATATTGGCTCTTAATTAGTCATTATTAAGTACTTATTAATGCCTTATTCTGCATGGCCTTATTATACAACCCTAACCTTAACCCTAACTCTCTAACCCCAACTCCAACCCCAACCCTAACCCTAACCCTAACCTTAACCCTAACCCCAACTTCAACCCCAACCCTAATCCTAACCCTAATCCTAACCCTAACCCTAAACCTAACCCCAACCCTAACCCTATTATTACACCATTTTGTATGCATTTTATTAGTAGATTTTGGTAACACTTTAGTATGGGGAACATATTCACCATTAATTAGTTGCTTATTAACATGCAAATGAGTAACATATTGGCTCTTAATTAGTCATTATTAAGTACTTATTAATGCCTTATTCTGCATGGCCTTATTATACAACCCTAACCCTAACCCTAACTCTCTAACCGCAACTCAAACCCCAACCCTAACCCTAACCCTAACCTTAACCCTAACCCCAACCCCAACCCCAACTTCAACCCCAACCCTAATCCTAATCCTAACCCTAACCCTAACCCTAACCCTAACCCTAACCCCGACCCTAACCCTATTATTACACCATTTTGTATGCATTTTATTAGTAGATTTTGGTAACACTTTAGTATGGGGAACATATTCACCATTAATTAGTTGCTCATTAACATGCAAATTAGTTTCATATTGGCTCTTAATTAGTCATTATTAAGTACTTATTAATGCCTTATTCTGCATGGCCTTATTATACAACCCTAACCCTAACCCTAACTCTCTAACCGCAACTCAAACCCCAACCCTAACCCTAACCCTAACCTTAACCCTAACCCCAACCCCAACTTCAACCCCAACCCTAATCCTAACCCTAACCCTAACCCTAACCCTAACCCTAACCCCAACCCTAACCCTATTATTACACCATTTTGTATGCATTTTATTAGTAGATTTTGGTAACACTTTAGTATGGGGAACATATTCACCATTAATTAGTTGCTCATTAACATGCTAATTAGTTTCATATTGGCTCTTAATTAGTCACTATTAAGTACTTATTAATGCCTTATTCTGCATGGCCTAATTATACAACCCTAACCCTAACTCTCTAACCCTAACCTTAACCCTAGCCCTAACCATAACCCCAACCCCAACCCCAACCCCAAACCTAGCCCTAACCAACACTTTTTCTTTATGCCTAACCCTAACCCTAACCCTAACCTTAACCCCAACCCTAACCCCAACCCCAACCCTAACCCTAGATTTTGGTAAAACTTTAGTATGGGGAACCTATTCACCATTAATTAGTTGCTTATTAACATGCAAATGAGTAACATATTGTCTCTTAATTAGTCATTATTAAGTACTTATTAATGCCTTATTCTGCATGGCCTAATTATACAACCCTAACCCTAACCCTAACTCTCTAACCCCAACTCCAACCCCAACCCTAACCCTAACTTTAACCTTAACCCTAACCCTAACCCCAACCCGAACCCCAACTTCAACCCCTACCCCAACCCTAATCCTAACCCTAATCCTAACCCTAATCCTAACCCTAACCCTAACCCAAACCTAACCCCAACCCTAACCCTATTATTACACCATTTTGTATGCATTTTATTAGTAGATTTTGGTAACACTTTAGTATGGGGAACATATTCACCATTAATTAGTTGCTCATTAACATGCAAATTAGTAACATATTGGCTCTTAATTAGTCATTATTAAGTACTTATTAATGCCTTATTCTGCATGGCCTTATTATACAACCCTAACCCTAACCCTAACTCTCTAACCCCAACTCCAACCCCAACCCTAACCCTAACCTTAACCCTAACCCCAACCCCAACCCCAACTTCAACCCCAACCCTAATCCTAACCCTAACCCTAAACCTAACCCCAACCCTAACCCTAACCCTATTATTACACCATTTTGTATGCATTTTATTAGTAGATTTTGGTAACACTTTAGTATGGGGAACATATTCACCATTTATTAGTTGCTTATTAACATGCAAATGAGTAACATATTGTCTCTTAATTAGTCATTATTAAGTACTTATTAATGCCTTATTCTGCATGGCCTTATTATACAACCCTAACCTTAACCCTAACTCTCTAACCCCAACTCCAACCCCAACCCTAACCCTAACCCTAACCTTAACCCTAACCCCAACCCCAACTTTAACCCCAACCCTAATCCTAACCCTAATCCTAACCCTAACCCTAAACCTAACCCCAACCCTAACCCTATTATTACACCATTTTGTATGCATTTTATTAGTAGATTTTGGTAACACTTTAGTATGGGGAACATATTCACCATTAATTAGTTGCTTATTAACATGCAAATGAGTAACATATTGGCTCTTAATTAGTCATTATTAAGTACTTATTAATGCCTTATTCTGCATGGCCTTATTATACAACCCTAACCCTAACCCTAACTCTCTAACCCCAACTCCAACCCCAACCCCAACCCCAACTTCAACCCTAATCCTAATCCTAACCCTAACCCTAACTCTCTAACCCCAACTCCAACCCCAACCCCAACCCCAACTTCAACCCTAATCCTAATCCTAACCCTAACCCTAACCCTAACCCCAACCCTAACCCTAACCCTATTATTACATCATTTTGTATGCATTTTATTAGTAGATTTTGGTAACACTTTAGTATGGGGAACATATTCACCATTAATTAGTTGCTCATTAACATGCAAATTAGTAACATACTGGCTCTTAATTAGTCATTATTAAGTACTTATTAATGCCTTATTCTGCATGGTCTTATTATACAACCCTAACTCTAACCGTAACTCTCTAACCCTAACCTTAACCCTAACCCTAACCCCAACCCCAACCCTAACCCTAACCCCAACCCTAACCCTCTAACCCTAACCAAAACCCAAACCAAATTACTCTAAATGAAGTCTTTGTTACTTACAATATGTTGCCCTAGTGTCCAAATAACTCTAAATTAAGTCTTTGTTACTTACAATATGTTGCCCTAGTGTCCAAATAACTCTAAATTAAGTCTTTGTTACTTACAATATGTTGCCCTAGTGTCCAAATAACTCTTAATTAAGTCTTTGTTACTTACAATATGTTCCCCTAGTGTCCAAATAACTCTAAATTAAGTCTTTGTTACTTACAATATGTTGCCCTAGTGTCCAAATAACTCTAAATTAAGTCTTTGTTACTTACAATATGTTGCCCTAGTGTCCAAATAACTCTTAATTAAGTCTTTGTTACTTACAATATGTTCCCCTAGTGTCCAAATAACTCTAAATTAAGTCTTTGTTACTTACAATATGTTCCCCTAGTGTCCAAATAACTCTTAATTAAGTCTTTGTTACTTACAATATGTTGCCCTCGTGTCCAAATAACTCTTAATTAAGTCTTTGTTACTTACAATATGTTGCCCTAGTGTCCAAATAACTCTTAATTAAGTCTTTGTTACTTACAATATGTTCCCCTAGTGTCCAAATAACTCTAAATTAAGTCTTTGTTACTTACAATATGTTCCCCTAGTGTCCAAATAACTCTAAATTAAGTCTTTGTTACTTACAATATGTTGCCCTAGTGTCCAAATAACTCTTAATTAAGTCTTTGTTACTTACAATATGTTCCCCTAGTGTCCAAATAACTCTTAATTAAGTCTTTGTTACTTACAATATGTTCCCCTAGTGTCCAAATAACTCTAAATTAAGTCTTTGTTACTTACAATATGTTGCCCTAGTGTCCAAATAACTCTTAATTAAGTCTTTGTTACTTACAATATGTTCCCCTAGTGTCCAAATAACTCTTAATTAAGTCTTTGTTACTTACAATATGTTGCCCTAGTGACCAAATAACTCTAAATTAAGTCTTTGTTACTTACAATATGTTCCCCTAGTGTCCAAATAACTCTTAATTAAGTCTTTGTTACTTACAATATGTTCCCCATATTAAAGTGTTACCTATATATTTTTTTAAGTGAAGTGAATTATATTTATATAGCGCTTTTCTCTAGTGACTCAAAGCGCTTTACACAGTGAAAGCCAATATCTAAGTTCCATTTTAAGCAGTGTGGGTGGCACTGGGAGCAGGTGGGTCAAGTGTCTTGCCCGAGGACACAACGGCAGTGACTAGGATGGCGGAAGCGGGGCTCGAACCTGGAACCCTCAAGTTGCTGGCACGGCCACTCTACCAACGAGGCTATACCACCCAAGTATAAGTACAGTGTAGTACTTGACACCTTCTATGTTAGCTATTTCTCTTTGTTTTTAATGTCTATTTTCTGCTGGATTTACTCTCTATTTTATGCTGCAGCTGTCATATATACTGTAATATTGTCGTCATGTGCGTACATGGTCATTTTTATATTTTGTATATATGATATAGACATAATATAATATAATATGTACAGTATGTATAATATACTGTACATATATTATGTAAATATTACGTATATATGTTATATTTTATATCGCTATATTTAGTCTATTTATACCTGCATTGTCCTTTCCATCCTTACACTTTCCATCCTTTGTAACTGAGCTACTGTGTGGAACAACTTCCCTTGTGGATCAATAAAGTTTGTCTAAGTCTAAAATAAAATACAAAATAAAAATAAAAATAAAATAAAATATAAAAATAAAATAAAATATTTAAAAAAATAAAATAAAAAAAATAATAAAATAATGTAAATTAAGTATAATGTTTAAAGTATAATGAAAAAAAAAGGTAAATTGCAAATAATTTTACCTCAGAATGTAGTGTATATTACTGTAAATGGAAAAACAGTACTGCTGTTTTTATGGTAAAAAACAAACAAAAGGCAGCTCAGTTGCCAGAATTTTACTGTAAAATGTACATTAGTTTTTTTAATGTACATTTTTTTCTTAAAACAACAAACATCCACTGTAATGATAAGTACAAGAGCGTATCTAGTCGATACTACTATAATTACATCGTCACACAATCTTTTTTCATTTTTAAAAAATTCATATTATGTTCATAAACTCAGTAAATACGTCCCCGGACACATGAGGACTTTGAATATGACCAATGTATGATCCTGTAACTACTTGGTATCAGATTGATACCTAAATGTGTGATATCATCCAAAACTAATGTAAAGTATCAAACAACAGAAGAATAAGTGATTATTACATTTTAACAGAAGTGTAGATAGAACATGTTAAAAGAGAAAGTAAGCAGATATTAACAGTAAATAAACAAGTAGATTAATCATTATTCTTTACAGCTTGTCCTTTATAATGTGTACAAAATAATAGGTGTATAAATGACACAATATGTTACTGCATATGTCAGCAGACTAATTAGGAGTCTTTGTTTGTTTACTTACTACTAAAAGACAAGTTGTCTAGTATGTTCACTATTTTATTTAATTACAAAATGTTAATAATGAACATATGTTTGATTTACCGTCAGATTTTTTGTTCAAATAAAGCCAATAATGCCATTTTTTGTGGTCCCCTTTATTGAAAAGTTAAAGTACCAATGATTGTCACACACACACACACACACAAGGTGTGGTGAAATTACCCTCTGCATTCGACCCATCACCCTTGATCACCCCCTTGGGAGGTGAGGGGAGCAGTGAGCGGCAGCGGTGTCCGCGCCCGGGAATAATTTTTTGGTGATTTAACCCCCAATTCCAACCCTTGATGCTGAGTGCCAAGCAGGGAGGTAATGGGTCACATTTTTTATAGTCTTTGGTATGACTCGGCCGGGGTTTGAACTCACGACCTACCCATCACAAAACGGACACTCCAGCATTTAGAAAAGTATGGTATTTTGGTACCGGTACCAAAATAATGGTATCGGTACATCCTTAATCCCGGTTATGCAAAACCCAAGTAGAGTATCCACTGCTAATCAGGAGGATATTCAGGGTGGTCATTTATTTGCTTCAATGTTTATTTTGGAATGTGCAGTTTCAACCTAGCAGCTTGTTTTTTGGGGGGGCTTGATTTACCTTATACTGCTCCCAGTTCCTGAAGAAGTTGACAGATCCGTCCTGCCTCCTCTGGAAGACGGTCCAGCCTCCCTGAGCCTGGTTCTGCTCACACCAGGCCTGCACCAGCCGGTTGGCACTCTGCAGGCGCAGCAGGTAGATCCCGCTGGTCGTCTCGCCGGATTCCAGGACGTTTTGGCAGTCTCGCCACGGCCCTGAGTTGTGAGACAAGCATCCCCATTTAGTTTCAATGTCTCGGGGGGGGGGGGGAGTCCACGATAAGAGAGTGAAGGAATGTGTGGAAGCGGGACAGCGAGTGGTAATGCCTAATGATCATCCCAACAACGTGAAGGTGAATTCCAGGCCAATACGGTGGTGGCCTCACTCTCAATCTTCTGTCTGGTAATTGCAAACATTCTGATAAGGCAGTTTGACATTCCCAGAGAGATAAGACTCCCCCACAAGTAGGTCACTGACTCCATCAGCATCTGCTGGACTTACAAACATGACAGGATGTGAACAAAAGTATCATTTCACCCTCTTTCCAACACCGGAGGCATACCGGAGACTTAAAGCAGGGGTGTCCAAAGTGCGGCCCCGGGGGCCATTTGCGATAATAATAATAATAATAGATTTTATTTGTAAAAAAAACACTTTACATTGAGTAAACAACCTCAAAGTGCTACAGTGTATTACAAAATTTTTTTTTAAAAAGATAATAAAAAAATAAATAAATAAAAACTACAACAGCCAAATAGCTAAAACTAGTATGCATATATCTAAAAAAAGGCTTTTTTAAAAAGAAGGGTTTTTAAGCCTTTTTTAAAAGCATCCACAGTCTGTGGTGCCCTCAGGTGGTCAGGGAGAGCGTTCCACAGACTGGGAGTGGCGGAGCAGAAAGCCCAGTCTCCCATTGTTCGTAGCTTTGTCCTCTGAGGTTGGAGGAGGTTAGCCTGTCCGGAGGATTTGGGGGTGAGTAATTATTTGAGGTAGAGGGGGGGCATTTCCATGGAGGCACTGGTGGGTTAGTAGGGAGACTTTGTATTCAATCCTGAGTGGAACAGGAAGCCAGTGAAGGGATTTGAGAGTTGGTGTGATATGGTCGTAATTCCACACTCTCATCAGGATCCTAGCAGCACTATTCTGTATGTATTGCAGTTTCTGGATGTTCTTGCTGGGGATCCCCACAAAAAGTGCGTTGCAGTAGTCTAGATCAGTGGTCCCCAACCACCGGGCTGTGGACCGATTGGTACCGGGCCGCGGCCGCACAAGAAATAAAAAAAAATAAAAATAATAAAAATATATATATATATTTTTTTTAATTAAATCAACATAAAAAACACAATATATACATTATATATCAATATAAATCAATACAGTTTGCAGGGATACAGTCCGTAAGCACACATGATTGTATTTCTTTATTACAAAAAAAAAAAACATAACCCCCCTGGTCTAGATCCTCCAACCATCCTCATCCCCCCGCCATGCCTCCCCGCAAGACAATCCCCCTAAGTCTTATATACGTGTGAGTGTGTGTACTATAAGTAGGAGAAGTAGAGGGCCCGGACACCGGCCGGAAATGCATAATAAAGAAGGAAAAAAACATAAGTCGCACTGGAGTGTAAGTCGCATTTTTGGGGGAAATGTATTTGATAAAAGCCAACACCAAGAATAGACATTTGAAAGGCAATTTAAAATAAATAAAGAATAGTGAACAACAGGCTGAATAAGTGTACGTTATATGAGGCATAAATAACCAACTGAGAACGTGCCTGGTATGTTAATGTAACATATTATGGTAAGAGTCATTCAAATAACTATAACATATAGAACATGCTATATGTTTACCAAACAATCTGTCACTCCTAATCGCTAAATCCCATGAAATCTTATACGTCTAGTCTCTTACGTGAATGAGATCAATAATATTATTTGATATTTTACGCTAATGTGTTAATAATTTCACACATAAGTCGCTCCTGAGTATAAGTCGCACCCCCGGCCAAACTATGAAAAAAACTGCGACTTATAGTCCGAAAAATACGGTATTTTACGTGGCCCGCGAAAGCCTGGAAATAATATGCGTTAATAAAATGCTTCATCTTTTCTTACTAAATATATTTCTTCTTTCCCCTTTTGACATTAAATATCATGTACTGCATGCAATTGCATATCTTTTCAAATTCAATATTATCAGAATCTAAATATCATATCATCATGTATTCCAAAAATATGTTTTTGTTCAAATAAAGATAAATACTGTACTTAAATATCCGCTTGACTTATGATTTCAAAACAAATGATCAATCAAATTGTAGACTATAAAATTGACAATAGATTTTACGGTTAAATTCCGCCGACTGAGTTTGTTACCGTAAAATCAACTTTGGTACTGTTTTTTTTCCATATGCAGTAAGACACTACAAGATTAAAAAACTAACAAAAAAACATTAAAACAACAAGATTTTACTGTAAAAAAAAAAACTGGCAGCTCTGTTGCTTGAATTTTACCGCTAAAAACAGTGGTTTTGTTTCTCCATTCCATACTATTTGTTATTTTTTTAAATTATATTTATTAAAAAAATATAGATATTTTTTTTTTGTATGCTGTAAAAAAAACACTGCTTTTACTGTAAAATTCTGGCAACCGAGCTGCCAGTTTGTTTGACCTTAAAATCTACAGTTGTTGTTTTTACAGTGCATTACTGTGAAAAGAAAAAATATTTTTTTATTGTAACATTCTGGCAACCGGGCTGCCAGTTTTTTTTTTTTTACCTTAAAATATACAGTTGTTGTTTTTGCAGCATATATTGGACAGGTATCAAACGCAAGGCCCGGGGGCCAAATCTGGCCCGCCACATTATTTAATGTGGCCCGCGAAAGCCTGGAAATAATATGTGTTAATAAAATGCTTCATCTTTTCTTACTAAATATATTTGTTCTTTCCCCTTTTGACATTAAAAATCTTGTACTGCATGCAATTGCATATCTTTTCAAATTCAATATTATCAAAATCTAAATATCATATGATCATGTATTCCAAAAATATGTTTTTGTTCAAATAAAGATAAATACTGTACTTAAATATCCACTTGACTTATGATTTCAAAACAAATGATCAATCAAATTTTAGACTGTAAAATTGACAATAGATTTTACGGTTAAATTCCGCCGACTGAGATTGTTACCGTAAAATCAACTTTGGTACTGTTTTTTTTCCATATGCAGTAAGACACTACAAGATTAAAAAACTGACAAAAAAACATTAAAACAACAAGATTTTACTGTAAAAAAACTGGCAGCTCTGTTGCTTGAATTTTACCGCTAAAAACAGTGGTTTTGTTTCTCCATTCCATACTATTTATTACATTTTTTTATTATATTTATTAAAAAAAAATGTATACATTTTTTTTATATGCTGTAAAAAAAAACACTGCTTTTACTGTAAAATTCTGGAAACCGAGCTGCCAGTTTGTTTGACCTTAAAATCTACAGTTGTTGTTTTTACAGTGTATTACTGTGAAAAGAAAAAATATTTTTTTATTGTAACATTCTGGCAACCGGGCTGCCAGTTTTTGTTTTTTTTTACCTTAAAATATACAGTTGTTGTTTTTGCAGCATATATAGGACTGGTATCAAACTCAAGGCCCGGGGGCCAAATCTGGCCCGCCACCTTATTTTACGTGGCCCGCGAAAGCCTGGAAATAATATGTGTTAATAAAATGTAGGGATGTCCGATAATGGCTTTTTGCCGATATCCGATATTCCGATATTGTCCAACTCTTTAATTACCGATACCGATATCAACCGATACCGATATCAACCGATATATGCAGTCGTGGAATTAACACATTATTATGCCTAATTTGGACAACCAGGTATGGTGAAGATAAGGTACTTTTTAAAAAAATTAGTAAAATAAGATAAATTAATTAAAAACATTTTCTTGAATAAAAAAAAAAGTACAACAATATAAAAACAGTTACATAGAAACTAGTAATGAATGAAAATTGGTAAAATTAACTGTTAAAGGTTAGTACTATTAGTGGACCAGCAGCACGCACAATCATGTGTGCTTACGGACTGTATCCCTTGCAGACTGTATTGATATATATTGATATATAATGTAGGAACCAGAATATTATTAACAGAAAGAAACAACCCTTTTGTGTGCATGAGTGTAAATGGGGGAGGGAGGTTTTTTGGCTTGGTGCACTAATTGTAAGTGTATCTTGTGTTTTTTATGTTGATTTAATAAAAAAAAAAAAAAAAAAAAAAAAACAACGATACCGATAATAAAAAAACCGATACCGATAATTTCCGATATTACATTTTAACGCATGTATCGGCCGATAATATCGGCAGGCCGATATTATCGGACATCTCTAATAAAATGCTTAATCTTTTCTTACTAAATATATTTCTTCTTTCCCCTTTTGACATTAAAAATTTGCATATCTTTTAAACTTCAATATTATCAAAATCGAAATATTATATTATCATGTATTCCAAAATTTTATTTTATTTTAAATAAAGATAAATACTGTACTTAAATATCCGCTTGACTTATAATTTCAAAACAAATGATCAATGAAATTGTAGACTGTAAAATTGACAATAGATTTTACGGTTAAATTCTGCTGACTGAGTTTTTTACCATAAAATCAACTTTGGTACTGTTTTTTTTCCATATGCAGTAAGACACTACAAGATTAAACAACTAACAAAAAAACATTAAAACAACAAGATTTTACGGTAAAAAAAACCCCAAAAAACTGGCTGCTCTGTTGCTCGAATTTCACCGCTAAAAACAGTGGTTGTGTTTCTCCATTCCATTCCATTTATTCAATTTTTTTATATGCTGTAAAAAAACACTGTAAAATTCTGGTGACTGAGCTGCCAGTTTTTAAAGTAAAATTAAAATGTTTTTTTTGCAGCTTATGTAAAAAAAAATATTGTTAATGTATTATATACCGTATTTTTCGGACTATAAGTCGCAGTTTTTTTCATAGTTTGGCCGGGGGGTGCGACTTATACTCAGGAGCGACTTATGTGTGAAATGATGAACACATTAGCGTAAAATATCAAATAATATTATTTATCTCATTCACGTAAGAGACTAGACGTATAAGATTTCATGGGATTTAGCGATTAGGAGTGACAGATTGTTTGGTAAACGTATAGCATGTTCTATATGTTATAGTTATTTGAATGACTCTTACCATAATATGTTACGTTAACATACCAGGCACCTTCTCAGTTGGTTATTTATG
>NC_084736.1:5939581-5989581 GCF_033978785.1 Entelurus aequoreus | reverse complement strand
ATTTACACAACGTGACAACTTCACTGCTTTTGGAATTATATTTCCTTATTGTACTTGTATGTCTTCTCAGTTGCTTTGTAAATGTATATCCTAGCTGGGATTGGGCTTGCTCTATTTTCATTTTCTTTCTTTTCAGTGTGATTTTCTTAAAAAAAAGATTGTGTACCTAATATAGTGGCCTGTGTAGTACTCCCTCTCACCTGGTCAGACTGACCGCAGTCTCTGCATTGGCACTGCTTCTCCAGGCGGGCGATCAAATGGCTGTGAGAGCTCATCATGGCCGTCAGGCCTCCATACTTCTTCTCCAGCTCCCTGAAGTTGCTGGACACCTGCAGCGCCTGATGTCGGGCCAGATGCAGCAGACATTAGCAAGCTTTCTTTAACCTCAAAAATGACTGACAGTTTTTGGTAGCCATCCACAAGCTTCTGCTGGAATTTGTGACCACTCCTCTTGACAAAATTGGTGCAGTTCAGCTAAATGTGTTGCTTTTCTGACATGGACTTGTTTCTTCAGCATTGTCCACACATTTAAGTCAGGACTTTGGGAAGGCCATTCTAAAACCTTCATTCTAGCCTGATTTAGCCACTTTTGAGGTGTGTTTGGGGTCATTGTCCTGTTGGAACACTCAACTGCGCCCAAGACCCAACCTCCGGGCTGAGGATTTTAGCTTGTCCTGAAGAATTTGGAGGTAATCCTCCTTTTTCATTGTCCCATTTACTCTCTGTAAAGCACCAGTTCTATTGGCAGCAAAACAGGCCCAGAGCATAATAGTACCACCACCATGCTTGACAGTAGGCATGGTGTTCCTGGGATTAAAGGCCTCACCTTTTCTCCTCCAAACATATTGCTGGGTGTTGTGGCCAAACAGCTCCATTTTTGTTTCATCTGACCACAGAACTTTCCTCCAGAAGGTCTTATCTTTGTCCATGTGATGTCAGATGAAACAAAAATGGAGCTGTTTGGCCACAACACCCAGCAATATGTTTGGAGGAGAAAAAGGTGAGGCCTTTAATCCCAGGAACATCATGCCTACCATCAAGCATGGTGGTGGTAGTATTATGCTCTGGGCCTGTTTTGCTTCCAATGGAACTGGGTTGATTTTCAAGGTAAAAACGGATTTTCAAGGTAAAAGTTGATTTTCAAGGTAAAAGTTGATTTTCAAGGCAAAAACCGATTTTCAAGGTAAAAACTGAATTTCAAGGTAAAAGTTGATTTTCAAGGTAAAAACTGATTTTCAAGGTAAAAGTTGATTTTCAAGGTAAAAACTGATTTTCAAGGTAAAAGTTGATTTTCAAGGTAAAAACTGATTTTCAAGGCAAAAACTGATTTTCAAGGTAAAAACTGATTTTCAAAGTAAAAGTTGATTTTCAAGGTAAAAACTGATTTTCAAGGTAAAAGTTGATTTTCAAGGTAAAAACTGATTTTCAAGGTAAAAACTGATTTTCAAAGTAAAAGTTGATTTTCAAGGTAAAAACTGATTTTCAAGGTAAAAGTTGATTTTCAAGGCAAAAACTGATTTTCAAGGTAAAAACTGATTTTCAAGGTAAAAGTTGATATTCAAGGTAAAAACTGATTTTCAAGGTAAAAACTGATTTTCTAGGTAAAAGTTGATTTTCAAGGTAAAAACTGATTTTCAAGGTAAAAGTTGATTTTCAAGGTAAAAACTGATTTTCAAGGTAAAAACTGATTTTCAAGGTAAAAGTTGATTTTCAAGACAAAAACTGATTTTCAAGGTAAAAGTTGATTTTCAAGGTAAAAACTGATTTTCAAGGTAAAAGTTGATTTTCAAGGCAAAAACTGATTTTCAAGGTAAAAGTTGATTTTCAAGGTAAAAACTGATTTTCAAGGCAAAAACTGATTTTCAAGGTAAAAACTGATTTTCAAAGTAAAAGTTGATTTTCAAGGTAAAAACTGATTTTCAAGGTAAAAGTTGATTTTCAAGGTAAAAACTGATTTTCAAGGTAAAAACTGATTTTCAAAGTAAAAGTTGATTTTCAAGGTAAAAACTGATTTTCAAGGTAAAAGTTGATTTTCAAAGCAAAAACTGATATTCAAGGTAAAAGTTGATTTTTAAGGTAAAAACTGATTTTCAAGGTAAAAGTTTATTTTTTAGGTAAAAACTGATTTTCAAGGTAAAAACTGATTTTCAAGGTAAAAGTAGATTTTCAAGGCAAAAACTGATTTTCAAGAGAGTAAATGGAACAATGAAAAAGGAGGATTACCTCCAAATTCTTCAGGACAAGCTAAAATCATCAGCCCGGAGGTTGGGTCTTGGGCGCAGTTGGGTGTTCCAACAGGACAATGACCCCAAACACACCTCAAAAGTGGTAAAGGAATGGCTAAATCAGGCTAGAATGAAGGTTTTAGAATGGCCTTCCCAAAGTCCTGACTTAAACGTGTGGACAATGCTGAAGAAACAAGTCCATGTCAGAAAAGCAACACATTTAGCTGAACTGCACCAATTTTGTGGTCAAAAATTCCAGCAGAAGCTTGTGGATGGCTACCAAAAGCGCCTTATTGCAGGTAAACTTGCCAAGGGACATGTAAGCAGATATTAACATTGCTGTATGTATACTTTTGACCCTCACATTTTCAGTAGAGCCATAATAAATTCATAAAAGAAGGAAACTTCATGAATGTTTTTTGTGAGCAACAAGTATGTGCTCCAATCACTACATCACAACAAGTATGTGCTCCAATCACTACATCACAACTAGTATGTGCTCCAATCACTACATCACAAACAAATAAGAGTTGTAGAAATGACTGTAAACTCCAGACAGCCATGACATGATGTCCTTTACAAGTGGATGTACACTTATGACCATGAGTGTACATACATGCGTTGTGGCGTTCAGCAGGAGGTTCTCCACCCTGCGCTGCTCCAAAGCGTGGTCTTTCTTGTGTAAGACCTCCATCAGCAGCTGGCCGTAGAGCTGAGCGATGCGGGAGTTCATGCTGCTGCTCTCCTTGCGCAGGGCTCTGACCTCCATGGCCAAGCTACCTTCCTGCTGCAGCAAGACCTGCAGGCTCTCCAGCTGCTCCTGCTGCCGTCTGAGCTCCGCCTGCAGAGTAGCCACCTCCGACTGGTTGGCGGCCGCCTTTGTTTCCAAGCATAATGCCCCCGATAGTTTTTGCTGGGGCACGATGAAGGTGTAGGAGCAGCGGCTGCCTTTGCCCTCTGCGGTACTTGAGGGATGTTTGTCTTTGAACTCGCCTTTGGAGCCCACCATTAACGTCAGAAGAAGAATCACAGCCGGTGTGTGCTCCATCTTTGGAAGACTGGCAGAGAGACAACAAAACAACATTAGAATTCCAGCTTTTCCGGGACATTTTTACCATTCAAAATGAATTGACCATTTTTCAAACTTCCACCATTTCCAAATTTTTCAACCTATTCAAACCATTCCACCTTCAACACATTCCACCATTCAGGAAATTCAAACTATCATTTTTCCAAGTTCAAAAAATTCCAGGATTTTCCAGAATTCCTGCTTTTCCAAAGCCCTATTTACACCCTTTTTTCTGGCGACTACTCTTTCCACATTTTTCAACGCATTTCAACCGTTCCACCATCCAAACATTCCTCCTAATCAGGACAAAAAAACGAAGTAATTCTTTGAACTGGAAAAATTCCAGGAATGCCTTAATACCATTTATCAATCAAAAATGTTACTACTTCAACATTTCTCGACCGATTTTAAAAATTCCAACACCAACCAATTCAACTAATTTAGAATATTCAAGATTTTTACCATTTTCAAAAAAATTCCTGATTTCCCCAAAATTCCCAAATTTTGGGGAAATTTCCCTTGAAATCAATGGGACATTCTTCAAAGTTCCACAATTACCATATTTTTCACCCGATTCAAACCGTTCCAACTTCAAACTGTTCAGCTTATTCAGGAATCGCGGGCTTTCCCTTGACAAATTTCAAAAATTCCCAGATTTCCCAGAATTCCAGGTGTTCCGGGACATTTTTCCCATTCGAAATGAATTGGCCATTTTTCAAACTTCCACCATTTCCACATTTTTCAACCGATTCAAACCATTCCACCATTCTGGAAATTTAAACTACCCTTTTTTGAAGTTCAAAACAATTCCAGGATTTTCCAGAATTCCTGCTTTTCCAAAGCCCTATTTCCACCCTTTTTTCTGGCGACTACTCCTTCCACATTTTTCAACCCACTTCAACCATTCCACCATCCAAACAAGTTAGTTTTCGAACTGGAAAAATTCACTGTTTTCCCAAAATTCCAGGAATTCCTTAATACCATTTCTCAATTAAAAATGTTACTGCTTCAACATTTCTCGACCGATTTGAAAAATTCCAACACCAACCAATTCAACTAATTCAGACTAAAAAAATTCCCGCTTTTCCCGAAATTCGGGGAAATTTCCATTGAAATGGGACATTCTTCAAAGTTCCACAATTCCCACATTTTTCACCCGATTCAAACCGTTCCAACTTCAAACCGTTCAGCTTATTCAGAAATCGCGGGCTTTCCCTTGACAAATTCCCCAAATTCCCAGATTTTGTGTTCCGGGACATTGTTGCCATTCAAAATGAATTGGCCATTTTTCAAACTTCCACCATTTGCCCACTTTTCAACCGATTCAAACCATTCCACCTTCAACACATTCCACCATTCTGGAAATTTAAATAAAAATTCCCGCTTTTCTCGAAATTCCCAAATTTTGGGGAAATTTCCATTGAAATCAATGGGATATTCTTCAAGTTCCACAATTCCCACATTTTATATCTGATTCAAACCCTTCCAACTTCAAAATATTCAGCCTGTTTGGGAATCGTGTGCTCTACTTCAACAATTTTAAAAGAAATTCCAGGATTTCAGTTCAACGTCAGCATTGGAGCATTCACACGCAATTCCTTCAGGAATAGCCTCATCTAGTTTATCCATGTTTTTTTTTGTTTTTTTTTTATATTAATCAATCCGACAAAACAATACACAAAAATACCAAAAATAATGCAATTCCAATTCCAAAACCAAATCCGACCCAGCAAGATTCAGAATAGCAATCAACAGAGCAATTGAGAGGATAAACACAAACATGACACAAAACAATCCAAAAGTAGTCAAACAAAAATGAATATTATCAACAACAGTATCAATATTAATAACAATTCCAACATAGCAGTGATTAAAAATCCCTCATTGACATTATCATCACAGCCATTTATAAAAGATAAAAACATTATAAAAAATGTTTTTGTATCACATCTCATCAGTTTGACAACACACTGTGTCCATTTTTTTCCACACAGATAAAATAAGTAATATTTTTGGTTCATTTAATAGTTAAAATACATTTAAACAATGGATCCCATATTCCAATATATGACTCATTATTATCTCAACTAAATGCAGTTTATCAATATTTTTCATCGGCCAATGAGACACAAATAATTGTGCCCCAATTCTGCTCAGCGACAACATTTTTTATTTTTTTTGTAATGAATTAGGGACCATTTTGGAAGATTTTTAAAAAAGTACACACTGGCTGACTGCTGACCACCTGTTTTCCTCGCCAAGTGACAAACAAACACAATTTGCCCAGACCGACCCACAGGGGAGGAGCTAACGTCAACACCAGGCGAACAGAATCAACACAACCCGACCTGGTTCTCGCATCTGAACCCACCGAGACAACGCCGTAAAAAAAACCAATCCCAATTTGGCACCCCTGTTTACAAAAACAACATGGTGGACAAAAGAAACAAGCTGTTCTAGATGTTTGGAGGATTATTTTGGATCAAATAATAACAAAATTACCATTTTATGGTAAAAAAAAAAAAGAAAATCAAACTGGCCACTGGTTTTTTTAATTAAAGAAAATAGTTTTTGCACTCACAAATGTTATTTTTTTTCAAATAAAATTGTGTTTTAACTTGCAAATCTTTTTTTAATAAAAAAAATGTTTTCATACTCAATCGTTTTTTTTTCAAAGAAAATTGTTGTTTTTAATTGCGAGTCTTTTTTTTTATTATTAAAGACATTTTTTTTTTACTTGCAGAAAATGTTTTTTAATTAAAGAAAATTGTTGTTATACTCACAAATCATTTTTTATTCAAAGAAAATTGTGTTTTAACTAGCAAATATTTTAATTAAAAAAAATGTGTTCACACTCAATCGTTTTTTTTTAAAGAATTTTTTTTTCTTTTTATTAAAGAAAATTGTTTTTTTTTTATGCAGAAAAGGTTTTTAATTAAAGAAAATTGTTTGTTTTACCTGCGACTCTTCTTTTTTTATTAAACAAAAATTGTGTTTTTGCTTACAGAAAAGGTTTTTTAATTAAAGAAAATAGTTTTTATACTCACAAATAATTTTTTTTCAAAGAAAATTTTGTTTTAACTTGCAAATCTTTTTTTAATTAAAAAAAATGTTTTCATACTCAAACGTTTTTTTTCAAAGAAAATTGTTTTTTTTAATTGCGAGTATTTTTTTTAAATTAAAGACAATTGTTTTTTTCACTTGCAGAAAAGTTTTTTTAATGAAAGAAAATTGTTTGTTTTACTTGCGAATCTTTTTTTTTAATTAAAGAAAAATTGTGTTTTTACTTGCAGAAAAGTTTTTTTAATTGAAGAAAATAGTTTTTGTACTCACAAATGTTATTTTTTTTCAAAGAAAATTGTGTTTTAACTTGCAAATCTTTTTTTATTAAAAAAAATGTTTTCATACGCAATCGTTTTTTTTTCAAAGAAATTTTTTTTTTTCAATTGCGAGTCTTTTTTTTTATTAAAGACATTTTTTTTTTACTTGCAGAAAATGTTTTTTAATTAAAGAACATTGTTTTTATACTCACAAATCATTTTTTATTCAAAGAAAATTGTGTTTTAACTTGCAAATATTTTAATTAAAAATATGTGTTCACACTCAATCGTTTTTTTTCAAATAATTTTTTTTTCTTTTTATTAAAGAAAATTGTTTTTTTTTTATGCAGAAAGGTTTTTTAATTAAAGAAAATGGTTTGTTTTACCTGCAACTCTTCTTTTCTTATTAAACAAAAATTGTGTTTTTGCTTACAGAAAAGGTTTTTTAATTAAAGAAAATAGTTTTTATACTCACAAATAATTTTTTTTCAAAGAAAATTGTGTTTTAACTTGCAAATCTTGTTTTAATTAAAGAAAATGTTTTCATACTCAAACGTTTTTTTTCAAAGAAAATTGTTTTTTTTAATTGGGAGTATTTTTTTTAAATTAAAGACAATTGTTTTTTCACTTGCAGAAAAGTTTTTTTAATGAAAGAAAATTGTTTGTTTTACTTGCGAATCTTTTTTTTAATTAAAGAAAAATTGTGTTTTTACTTGCAGAAAAGTTTTTTTAATTGAAGAAAATAGTTTTTGTACTCACAAATGTTATTTTTTTTCAAAGAAAATTGTGTTTTAACTTGCAAATCTTTTTTTATTAAAAAAAAGGTTTCATACGCAATCGTTTTTTTTCAAAGAAAATTGTTTTTTTTTAATTGCGAGTCTTTTTTTTTATTAAAGACATTTTTTTTTACTTGCAGAAAATGTTTTTTAATTAAAGAACATTGTTTTTATACTCACAAATCATTTTTTATTCAAAGAAAATTGTGTTTTAACTTGCAAATATTTTAATTAAAAAAAATGTGTTCACACTCAATCGTTTTTTTTCAAAGAATTTTTTTTTCTTTTTATTAAAGAAAATTGTTTTTTTTTATGCAGAAAAGGTTTTTTAATTAAAGAAAATTGTTTGTTTTACCTGCGACTCTTCTTTTTTTATTAAACAAAAATTGTGTTTTTGCTTGCAGAAAAGGTTTTTTAATTAAAGAAAATAGTTTTTATACTCACAAATAATTTTTTTCAAAGAAAATTGTGTTTTAACTTGCAAATCTTTTTTTAATTAAAAAAAATGTTTTCATACTCAAACGTTTTTTAATTGCGAGTATTTTTTATTTATTAAAGACAATTGTTTTTTGACTTGCAGAAAAGTTTTTTTAATTTAATTTAATTTCAAAATGAATTGGCCATTTTTCAAACTTCCACCATTTCCACATTTTTCAACCGGTTCAAACCATTCCACCTTCAACACATTCCACCATCCTGGACATTCAAACTATTATTTTTCCAAGTTCAAGAAAATTCCAGGAATTCCCTTTTTTTCCAAACCCTTTTTTCTGACGACTACTCCTTCCACATTTTTCAACACATTTCAACCGTTCCACCGTCCAAACATTCCTCCTGATCAGGACAAAAAAATTCCCAATTTTCCTAAAATTCCAGGAATTCCTTAATACCATTTCTCAATAAAAAATGTTACTACTTCAACATTTCTCGACCAATTTGAAAAATTCCAACACAAACCAATTCAACTCATTCAAACTATTCAAGATTTTTTTTTACCATTTTCCCAAAAATTCCCGCTTTTCCCGAAATTCCCAAATTTTGGGGACAATCCCATTGAAATCAATGGGACATTCTTCAAAGTTCCACAACCCCCACATTTTTCACCCGATTCAAACCATTCCAACTTCAAAATATTCAGCCTGTCTGGGAATTGTGTGCTCTACTTCAACAATTTAAAAAAAAATTCCAGGATTTCAGTTCAACGTCAGCATTGAAGCATTCACACGCAATTCCTTCAGGAATTGCCTCATCTAGTTTATCAATGTTTTTTTTTATTTTTATTAATTAATCCGACAAAAAAATACACAACAATACCAAAAATAATGCAATTCCAATTCCTAAACCAAACCCGACCCAGCAACATTCAGAATAGCAATCAACAGAGCAATTGAGAGGCAGTACTAACTGAATTCACAATTTATAAAGCATATTTCTGACATGAATGCTCATTAGTATTCATTATATAATACAACCTGCCTGAATACTACATGTATAAATGTCTTTTTTTTACTTATATTTTCTAAATGAGTTAACAAACCACTGAGAATTCCTCAATATATTGTAGAAATGTTGATGCAATCATTTTAAAGTATAAAAATGCAACTATTAATCTTTTTATAGATTAAATTCTTAATACATTAATGAGTAAAACATTTATAACGGTTTATAAACTGCATACCTAAGAGTATTTAATGTCAGAAATATATAAACTTTGAATTCAGCAGTTACTATTGCTTATCAGTATGTCTTTATATAATAGGAATTAATTAATAATATACTTAAATACTTTCCATGTGTATGTTTTAATATATAAAAAAATATGCAGCTAAAATTTAAAAAAAATATCACAAATTAGTATGAAAAAAAATGTGAGTTTAAAACAAGTATACATTAAAATAATAGTTTTAAGCACAACAATCTAAGTCTTTCTAAAATGATGTTTATCATTTATTAGTATCATAAATGATACTAATGGGACAACTTACTGCGGTTGCTTCTTGCTGTTATGAGCGTTCTTCCTTTTTATGACCCAGAGTACAACTCTTCTCTCCCGGGATGCAAAGCTGTGTAGAACTGATAACCGGAGAGTTCTCACACCGACCAGAAAGTTCTCCCCCAAATCCTTGACATGCTCTGCAAATCCCAGGGAAATGATTTAGAAACTTGGGAAGTTTTGCCAGCAGCTCATCCAACCCTCCCTGTGTCCGGGTGGTGGTGGTCGTCTCTCAAAGGATCTTGGAAGAGGGAGAGCAATGATTATAAAGTGTCCTGGTGACAACACCTCCCATTTGCAAGCTCGCTGGAAGAATCCTGGGATGTCTCCTCCCATTAGACAACATAACCCAGGGGTCGGCAACCAAAAACGTTGAAAGAGTCATATTGGACCAAAAATACAAACAGCTAATCAGTCTGAGCCACAAAAAAATAAAAGTCTTATATAAGTCTTATAATGAAGGCAACACATGATGTAAGTGTCTATATTAGCTATATTAACCTACTATCAAAATGACTTTAAAAGTCTTATATAAGTGTTATAATGAAGACAACACATGATGTAAGTGTCTATATTAGCGATATTAGCCTACTATCAAAATGACTTTAAAAGACTTATATAAGTGTTATAATGAAGGCAACACATGATGTAAGTGTCCATATATGCTATATTAGCCTACTATCAAAATGGCTTTAAAAGTCTTATATAAGTGTTATAATGAAGGCAACACATGATGTAAGTGTCTATATTAGCTATATTAGCCTACTATCAAAATGACTTTAAAAGTCTTATATAAGTGTTATAATGAAGACAACACATGATGTAAGTGTCTATATTAGCTATATTAGCCTACTATCAAAATTACTTTAAAAGTCTTATATAAGTGTTATAATGAAGGCAACACATGATGTAAGTGTCTATATTAGCTATATTAGCCTACTATCAAAATGACTTTAAAAGTCTTATATAAGTGTTATAATGAAGACAACACATGATGTAAGTGTCTATATTAGCTATATTAGCCTACTATCAAAATTACTTTAAAAGTCTTATATAAGTGTTATAATGAAGACAACACATGATGTAAGTGTCTATATTAGCTATATTAGCCTACTATCAAAATGACTTTAAAAGTCTTATATAAGTGTTATAATGAAGGCAACACATGATGTAAGTGTCTATATTAGCTATATTAGCCTACTATCAAAATGGCTTTAAAAGTCTTATATAAGTGTTATAATGAAGACAACACATGATGTAATTGTCTATATTAGGTATATTAGCCTACTATCAAAATGGCTTTAAAAGTCTTATATAAGTGTTATAATGAAGGCAACACATGATGTAAGTGTCCATATATGCTATATTAGCCTACTATCAAAATGGCTTTAAAAGTCTTATATAAGTGTTATAATGAAGACAACACATGATGTAAGTGTCTATATTAGCTATATTAGCCTACTATCAAAATGACTTTAAAAGTCTTATATAAGTGTCATAATGAAGACAACACATGATGTAAGTGTCTATATTAGCTATATTAGCCTACTATCAAAATGGCTTTAAAAGTCTTATATAAGTGTTATAATGAAGGCAACACATGATGTAAGTGTCTATATTAGCTATATTAGCCTACTATCAAAATGACTTTAAAAGTCTTATATAAGTGTTATAATGAAGACAACACATGATGTAAGTGTCTATATTAGCCTACTATCAAAATGACTTTAAAAGTCTTATATAAGTGTTATAATGAAGACAACACATGATGTAAGTGTCTATATTAGCCTACTATCAAAATGACTCTAAAAGTCTTATATAAGTGTTATAATGAAGACAACACATGATGTAAGTGTCTATATTAGCTATATTAGCCTACTATCAAAATGACTTTAAAAGTCTTATATAAGTGTTATAATGAAGACAACACATGATGTAAGTGTCTATATTAGCTATATTAGCCTACTATCAAAATGACTTTAAAAGTCTTATATAAGTGTTATAATGAAGGCAACACATGATGTAAGTGTCTATATTAGCCTACTATCAAAATGGCTTTAAAAGTCTTATATAAGTGTTATAATGAAGGCAACACATGATGTAAGTGTCTATATTAGCTATATTAGCCTACTATCAAAATGACTTTAAAAGTCTTATATAAGTGTTATAATGAAGACAACACATGATGTAAGTGTCTATATTAGCTATATTAGCCTACTATCAAAATGACTTTAAAAGTCTTATATAAGTGTTATAATGAAGACAACACATGATGTAAGTGTCTATATTAGCTATATTAGCCTACTATCAAAATGGCTTTAAAAGTCTTATATAAGTGTTATAATGAAGACAACACATGATATAAGTGTCTATATTAGCCTACTATCAGAATGACTATGTGTCGCAGGCAAATCTTTGTTGACAGAAATGTTGAAATGTAATATTTATTCTACACATTTTTTATAACATTAGAAAACATTAGTAAATCAGAGGCTACTCAGAAGGTGAGATAACTCCTGGAAATGACTGGCGTTTAATGGCCAAAGGTATTGATAAAGGAAGTTAAAGTTAAAGGAAACGGCAGGCTGTCTTCTTCTAATGGATTTATTACAATCTTTGGCAAGCTACGTAACATTTGCTGTGGTCTGGAACAACATGGCACACAAACAACTATCAGAAATGCAGCCAATATTACATACAGATAATGTGCGATGAGACATGCAAAACTAAATTACTGTATAATACAAAGAGGATAAAAGCAAAGGCTATTAAATGAGCTCAAATATAGCTACAAATGAGGCATAATGATGCAATATGTACATACAGCTAGCCTAAATAGCATGTTAGCGTTGATTAGCTTGCAGTCATGCACTGACCAAATATGCCTGATTAGCACCCCAACAAGTCAATAACATCAACGAAGCGCACCTGTGTGCATTCACGCACAGTATAAAAAGTTTGGTGGACAAAATGAGACAAAGAAGGAGTGGAAAGATTTTTACATGTAAACAAACTGTTGCAGTCACAGTCCACACTATGGTGAGTTCAAGGACCGCCAAAATTAGTAGGACAAAACGATGTTCACCAAACAGTGGGCTTTCTAACAATTGGGAAGGTTTGTGTCCCCCCCCATCTTTTCCCATTTTCAGTCCTTTTTTAAAAATGCTCCAGGGAGCCACTAGGGCGGCACTAAAGAGCCGCATGCGGTTGCTGACCCCCGACCTATAACCTAACCTGACGCACTATTCAACGCACGGTATGACTTAAATAAGCTCTACTTCTTCCTACTCCTTTTCAGACCTGTTAAATGATGCAATGTTCAACATGTGCATCTGTTATGCATGTTTGAAATAAACTCAACCAGCACCATATGGCCGGGATTAATCAGTGCCGCCCCCCCCCCCCCCCCCGAGTTCAGTTCAAAACTTAAGAGAAACATTTTTGCAGCAAATTCCCCAAAACACGATTGTTTAGGGCAGGGGTGTCCAAACTTTTTCCACTGAGGGCCACACACTGAAAAATCAGAGCAAGCGGGGGGAATTTTGATATTTTTTATTTTAAAAACCAATACAATAAATTAGGGATGTCCAATAATATCGGCAGGCCGATATTATCGGCCGATAAATGCGTTAAAATGTAATATCGGAAATTATCGGTATCGTTTTTTTTATTATCGGTATCGTTTTTTTTTTGTTTGTTTGTTTTTTTAATTAAATCAACATAAAAAACACAAGATACACTTACAATTAATGCACCAACCCAAAAAACCTCCCTCCTCATTCACACAAAAGGGTTGTTTTTTTCTGTTATTAATATTCTGCTTCCTACATTATATATCAATATATATCAATACAGTCTGCAAGGGATACAGTCCGTAAGCTCACATGATTGTGCGTGCTGCTGCTCCACTAATAATACTAACCTTTAACAGTTAATGTTACTCATTTTCATTAATTACTAGTTTCTATGTAACTGTTTTTATATTGTTTTACTTTCTTTTTTATTCAAGAAAATGTTTTTAATTTATTTATCTTATTTTATTTTATAATTTTTTTTAAAAAGTACCTTATCTTCACCATACCTGGTTGTCCAAATTAGACATAATAATGTGTTAATTCCACGACTGTATATATCGGTTGATATCGGTATCGGTTGATATCGGTATCGGTAATTAAAGAGTTGGACAATATCGGAATATCGGATATCGGCAAAAAGCCATTACCCTACAATAAATGTATTAAAAAAAATATACATTTAGGCCTCCACTCAGGCTTGATCCCGGTGACCTCAAAGGGTTTTGGTAAAAAAAATATTAAAAATGTGTCATTATTTAGTATTAATATTGTTATTATTCAAGGTTTAAATCTCTAGATCAACATTAGGTCTATCTGTCAATATAACGTTTGTAAAGATTTAAGTTGTATGTACTTTTTGTCAAAGTACATTTTTGTTTTTTTTAATGGAAAAAAGACAAAATTTGCAATATTTCCCCCCAATAAAATTTTAAAGTGGAATATTTGAGATTTTATAATAATTGGAGCCTTAGAAATGTCAATAACTCATAACAACATTGATTTTTTTTTTTGGATTTTTTTTTGGAGCAATGACACTTAAAAAAAAGAAAAAAAGTCCCACTAAAATTATTGGGGATCCTAAAGGGCCCTGCTCAGTAAAGCTTAAAAATATAAATCCTACTTTTTTTTTAACTTTTAACACAATAGTTTCGAGATCAACTTCATATCTATCCGTCAATTATAAGTTTTAGTGTTGTTTATGTTCTTTGTTTGTTCGTTCTAGGCCCTTCTTTAAAAAATAAAAATAAAAAATAACTTTTTTTTTTTTTTTAAATGGCAAACACAAAATATGCAACATTTTCCCCAAAAAATATCTCAAAGTGGAATATTTAATGTGACGTAATTGGAGCCTTGAACAGGTCAATAATTCATAATGACATTGATATTGATTCATTATTATGTTTTAAAGAAACAAACAGCCTGCATGGCAGCTTTGTGTTATTAGAGTCGACCTTGCAACATTTTCTTGTTACATTTCACCTGTTTGCTCTTTTATACCACTTTTTATGTTTTTTTTAATCGTATTTTTAGAATGTGCCGTGGGGCCGTTAAAAAAATTACCTGCAAGCCCGCAAATCTGCTTAGGCTGCTGCCCCCGCGACCCTACCTCGGATAAGCGGAAGAAGATAAATGGATGGAGCTAGCGCCTACTTGTTTTGGGGTTTTTTACCTAAAAGCCAGATTACAAATACATGTTAAAGTTTTTTAAGTGTTCTAGAAGAATATCAATGACCCGATAATCACATTATTTATAAATTGTTTCACACAATTAGCCAATTTCCTTTGTCTTAGCCGAGAACGACGACGCCGACGTTCCTCCAGTCCAGTTGGTGGCGCTAACAAGACTTCTCGGGAAGCGCGCATGCGCAGTGTACACGGATGTATTAGAGGCACAGCAGAGGAGCCATGCGGGCGGAGAGGAGCTCGTCGCCGCTGTTAGATCGGAGGAATTCATCGTAAAAAAACAACAACAAAATCCCACATTGTTGATGTTCAAGTCTAGGATTATTTAAATTGACGTATTGAATTAAATAAGAGCGTTTCGCGAGGAAACATGGGCCGGTCAAAGGTAAGTAGCGACCACGCCACGTGCTAGTAAAGTTAGCCACGTAAAGTTAATTATATTATTGTTTATCTAGTTCCTATTTATTTTCTGCTTCAAAATACATGGTTGTTTTTAAATGCTGTTTTTATTGATGCTAAATAAAAGGACTTGTGATCCGTTTTGATTTTAGTCAAGGAACCAGAAAAAGTCCCGGTCGGAGGCCACCCATTTGGCCGAGGAGACGTACCGAAGTGTGCCCCATTCCTTCGTCTTCCACCGGGGCCAGGTTGGGAAGAACATCAGTCAGCTCATATTGGACATCAGGAGAGTCATGAAACCCTACACTGCTGAGCAATTAAAGGTGGGTTTACTCATATAAGTAGACGCAGCATTGGCTGCTGTGACGCGAGAAATTCGGCCGCCATCTTGAAGTGGTGATGAGGAGCCGGCGAGCAGCCTAAAATAGTTGACATGTAGAAAACAAAGATGTGTTTTCCTGCTCAAATGAGCGGACTGTTGAAAATAGGAATCGGGGGATTACTTTTCACAAGTAAGATTTAACATTATTGTATTTTGTGAAAATTCTATTTTGTAATATTAAGTTCTTATGTAGTCTGTTGAAACTATTGTCAGTGGTGTAACAATCTTGAAGGTAAATATTTTCACACTTGTTTCATGCAATATGTCAGTGTCCTCACATTATTATTATTTCCTATTTTCAAATATGAGTAAACAATACTAAACATGTTTAATTATTTTCATAAATGTATATCCTATTTTGGCGAAAAGAATGAAATGTTTACATTACATTACATGAACTGAAGTAATGTGGTAATACTGTAAATAAGCTGTAGATAATATCACTGATCAATGTGACACCTGTGGATGTGAAATGAACACAAGATGTAAATATTAGTGACTAAATACTGTTGGGACTGAACCATATACAGTGATTCATTAGGATAATTTGGTTATGTATGTTCTATAAATGATGTTTTCATGTCTTTAAACACTAAAATATTTTCTTCAAATGGTGCTGTCTTTGTTAATTTTAGCATGTTAAATTGGTGAAAAACCAGGAGCTTCGGGGGGCGTTGCCCCCCTTGTCCCCCCACCAGGACCTGACTGGGGGCCTTCGTCCCCCAGACCCCTGGAAATTTTTTCAGTCTTTTTCATTGTGGTCAAATCACATGCCTGCTGAATGTTAAAATCGTTATGACAGACCGCCTTGAAAAACGGAATGGAATTTTAAATTTGTTCACAATATTGTGATTTACAATATTAACTATGAAGGATACAACAGTGAATATTGACAACATATGAACGTCACACCCCCTCTCCATCCACATATTTTACAATCAAGCGAAACGCAACAAACACAGCAAAATATGAACTCGAGGGGTAAAAAAACCCACCTTCAATCTGATATATCACTAAGCTTTAGAACTTTGTTGTAAAAATCTCCTTCCGCGTCTGTCCCTGACGCCCGCATTTCAGGCTGACACTCTGTGGAAACGCTCCCCACCCACACTGCTTGGTGCCTCGTCTGAGCTGCTGTGACTTACATTACCATAGTAACTCATTAGATTACCATAGTAACTAGTATATCATGCAAAAGTTCAGATTCCAAGCATTGAAATACTTTGTATAGTTCACGACTTACGGTCATTAGAAATCATGACTGCACATCATAATGGCGGCTACACTTTCCATCTTAAAGATCTAAAAACATTATTTGGGAATGTCCTTAATAATTTGCCCAGGTCTGGTTTAAGGGGTTAAACGACTTAGTGTAGACATAGCCTATGTCTCCCGGCTGGCCTGGGAACGCCTCGGGATCCCCCGGGGAGGAGTTGGATGAAGTGGCTGGGGAAGGGGAAGTCTAGGCTTCCCTGCTTAGGCTGCTGCCCCCGCGACCCGACCTCGGATAATCGGAAGAAGATGGATGGATGGAAGTTAAATTTACTGGGATTGAAATGAGCAACTTTGTGTTTAAACAGGTCAGGAAAAAGAATGTGCTGAAAGACTTTGTAGCTGTAGCGGGACCACTGGGAGTGACACACTTCATCATCTTCAGCAAGTCGGAGAACAATCTCACTATGGTGAGATCACACAAAGAAACCCAACTAATAGTTAATGCGACTATTAATGTGTGGATGAAGTCAAAGATCAATTTAGGCAAAATTGACTGTCCTTGTCCAACCATTCAGATTGTTTTTGTAATTTTTCCAGAGGATGGCTCGACTCCCCAAAGGACCCATGCTTTATTTTAAAGTGCTGAAGGTAAACATGATGTAAACACAAACAGTTTATAGAAAATGTGCAAGTGATGATTTTTTTCCCCTACGTGACTGCTAAGTGATGTTTTTCAAAGTAAACGCACTGATGCACTGGACCAACTATCAGTTCACTCTTTAAGTTTTTACACCGACGTGTATAAAGTGTTATTTTGTTGTGGTGATTCCAGTACACGCTCGTCAAAGACGTGGTCTCATCTCTGAAGAGGCACCGGATGCACGAGGAGCAGTTCAAGCACCACCCGCTGCTCATTCTCAACAACTTTGGCTCTCACGGGATGCACGTCAAACTCATGGCCACCATGTTCCAGAACATGTTCCCCTCCATCAACGTGCACACGGTATTTTGGATTGTCTCGTCCTCGCTGTTGTAGCCGGCTAAAATGATGAGAGCATAGTCTTCTGAGTCCCACTTTGAAGATTCATCACAAGTAAACGCTTTCTGATTGCCGAGTCTGAAAATCGATAAAATTGCCAGTTTGAAGCTATTTTATGATAAATAAGTATCCTTTTGTCCCTCATATGCCAGGTGGGCCTCAACACCATCAAGAGGGCCGTGCTGCTGAATTACAACAAAGAGTCGCAGGAAATTGAATTCCGCCACTAGTAAGTGTAGTACGTCTCTCTGACAAACCTAATTGCCGTGCTTCCTCAAATGGTGTCCCCCAATTTAATAATAATATATTTTATTTGTAAAAAACACTTTACATTGAGTGAGCAACCTCAAAGTGCTACAGTGTATTGAAAAAAATAAAAACCAGAATAGCTGGTATGCATATATCTAAAAAAGGCTTTTTTTCAAAGAAGGGTTTTTAAGCCTTTTTTAAAAGTATCCACAGTCTGTGGTACACTCAGGTGGTCAGGGAGAGCGTTCCACAGACTGGGAGCGGCGGAGCAGAAAGCCCGGTCTCCCATTGTTCGTAGCTTTGTCCTCGGAGGTTGGAGGAGGTTAGCCTGTCCGGAACGGAGGTGTCGTGTGGAGGATTTGGGGGTGAGCAGTTCTTTGAGGTAGAGGGGGGCATTTACATGGAGGCACTGGTGGGTTAGTAGGGAGACTTTGTATTCAATCCTGAGTGGAACAGGAAGCCAGTGAAGGGATTTGAGAATTGGTGTGATACGGTCATATTTCCGCACTCATCAGGAGCCTAGCAGCACTATTTTTTTAATGTATTGCAGCTTCAGGATTAATTTATTGGTGGACGCGTCTTTCACTTGAATAAGCAAACTTGTTTCCCCAAATAATTGCAAGGTGTGTCATCCACTTTAGTAGTGTCCATTTCATAGTTATTAGCTGGGTGAGTCGTCCACTTGAGTAGTAGTGTCCATTTCTAGAAACAATCACCCTGTCATAGTTATTAGCTGGGTGAGTCATCCACTTGAGTAGTAGTGTCCATTTCGAGAAACAATCACCCTGTCATAGTTATTAGCTGGGTGAGTCGTCCACTTGAGTAGTAGTGTCCATTTCTAGAAAAAATCACCCTGTCATAGTTATTAGCTGGGTGAGTCATCCACTTTAGTAGTGTCCATTTCTAGAAACAATCACCCTGTCATAGTTATTAGCTGGGTGAGTCATCCACTTGAGTAGTAGTGTCCATTTCTAGAGACAATCACCCTGTCATAGTTATTAGCTGGGTGAGTCATCCACTTAGACACAGTAGTGTCCATTTCGAGAAACAATCACCCTGTCATAGTTATTAGCTGGGTGTGTCATCCACTTGAGCGGACACCATGAATTGTCCACTTGATTGAATGCCGTGTCCGCTTCTAATCGCCGATACAAAAGTAAAATGTCTTACCCCAATGAATTGCCGTGTGCTTAACGTAATTGAATGAAAGTCCAGGTAAGTATAGGGTGTGTCGTCCACTTGAGTATGAAAACATTGCACCTTCAATACACACAGAGGATTCAATGGGGTGCTACCACTCGGGGTCGCCACTGACCTTTACAATGACTGATGTAGGGATGGGCGACACGGTTTAAAATCCTTTTTGAGATACATATTGCAGCCTCTTGCAATATATTCTTTAGTATATACAGTACAGGCCAAAAGTTAGGACACACTTTCTCATTCAATGCGTTTTCTTTATTTTCATGACTATTTACATTGTAGATTGTCACATCAAAACTATGAATGAACACATGTGGAGTTATGGACTTAACAAAAAAAGGTGAAATAACTGAAAACATGTTTCATATTCTAGTTTCTTCAAAATAGCCACCCTCTGCTCTGATTACTGCTTTGCACACTCTTGGCATTCTCTCCTTGAGCTTCAATAGGCAGTCACCTGAAATGGTTTGTCATAGTTTTGATGCCTTCCGTGACAATCTACAATGTAAATAGTCATGAAAATAAAGAAAACACATTGAAATGAGAAGGCGTGTCCAAACTTTTGGCCCGTACTCTATATTAACGCCTGTCCATCCATCTTCAACCGCTTATCCGGAATCGGGTCGCGGGGACAGCAGCTCCAGCAAAGACCCCCAGACTTCCCTCTCCAGAGCAACATTTGCGACTTCCTCCTGGGGAATCCCGAAGCGTTCCCAGGCCAGAGAGGAGATGTAATCCCCCCACGCCTGTCCCCCTCTTAAATGGGATGAGGCTCATTTTCTGTGAAGAACATATATCAGAATACATATTTAATGACCACACACCATACACCCCTACCGCCTACACAGGAGGAGGACAGAGTGTAGGTACACAGAACATCAGAGGGTCAAATGTGCGAGAAAATGAGAGCAGACAGTGTTGACAAACAATGTTGCAACCTTGTGTGGGAACCGCAGGTGCAGAAACACAAAAGAAGAATCCCTGTGGGATGCAGAAACTGGCAGAGAAATGTTCCGTGCAACGTTCATATTGTTGTTACTCAGCCAGCGTTTGTGGGTCTGATGGACCCGTTGCATTGCATGGCTTTTAATGCCACACAATCAAACACTTTTATGTTAAAATACTGAACAGATGTTTATTGGGATAAGTTAATTGGGATCAGACCCACAAACGCTGGCTGAGTAACAACAATGTGAACATTACAGAAGGGTTAAAAAAGGCACTGTTTGAAGAAATACGGTAAAATGCCTCAATGTTCTATGTGAAGATGTTGTGTACAAATTAAAGTGCTGATGGAAATGAATGAAGTCAGGGAGTGTGGCTCAGATGATGACAGACTCGGACTTGACTGCTCAGTGATGCATGTTCAAAGTAAACGCACTGATGGGCCTCACCAAGACACACAAACGCCTCTCGTCTTTTGTCAAAATGACGCTGACTCTGGTTTCTTTCTCTTTGCAGCAGCCTGAAGGTGGTCCCGGTGGGTATGAGCCGTGGCGTGAAGAAGCTGATGCAGGAGAAGTTCCCCAACATGAGCAAGTTTGAGGACATCAGCGAGCTGATGCTGAAGTAAGCTTCTAGTAGGATGAGAAGACTCCTGTCCAATCGGTCATGTATCTAATCCAATTCATTCCCTCTTAGAGGAGCGAACCTGTCGGAAAGTGAAGCCGAACAAGACGGCGACCATAACATCACCGAGCTGCCGCAGGTCTACTCCGGCCGAGGCAACATGGCCTCCCAGCAGAGCGCCATCCGTCTGACGGAGGTATGTCCGTATTTTGCCGCCTTATCTAACCGAGAAGAGCTGATAATTCTACGGTCGTGTGCGTGCAGATCGGTCCTCGCATGACGCTTCAGCTGATCAAGATCCAAGAAGGCATGGTGGAAGGGAACATCCTCTATCACGCCAATAGTAAGTGTCCACCATCTTTGTCTGGCAGCTTGATTGGCGTCCGTGTGCAGAGGATGACAATTCTTTCATATGAAATCTGTGATTTACCAAAGTAAACGCTTGCTGATGCACTAGATAATCAACGCGGATGTGGTTCCGCTCGAGCGTATTTGCATTTAACAAACGCTCCCCTGCAGTCTCCAAGACCGAGGAGGAAATCCAGGAGATCCTGCAAAGAAAGGAGTCCCGGATGAAGGAGAAGGAACAGCGCAAGAAGATGCAGGAGCAGAACATCGATCGCAAGAAAGCCCAGAAGGACGAGCACAAGTGAGTTTTGTCCCAAAAAAATTGGTTTTGAGTAACATATCAGCAGAGTGGAGTTTTAGAAGATCTTACCTCCACACAGGAAGAAGAGCCTGGCAGGCATCAAGAGGAAATGCGCAGACAATCAGGAGGAGGAGGACAGTGAAGTGGAGGATCCAGGCGCCCAGGACGATCGACCGGCTCCCGTGGAATCGGATGATGAGGCGGAGTACTACAGGCAGGCTGTAGGGGCGGAGCCAGATGAAGGTCGATACATTTAAGGCTTTATTAAGGTGTCATATGGCCGATTTGGTAAACTGACCACTCCATTTTTTTTTGTGCAGATATGTTCCCAGCAGCAAAGAGGAGAATCAAAGATGGATCTCACGGACCTGCCAGAAAGATGAGGAAGCTCTCTGCTGGTGACAAAGGAAAAGGTGGTATGCCTCCAAGGAAAACCGGCAAAGGAGATTGGCATAAAGACAAAAACGACGACCGAGCTAAAAAACCTTTCGGAAAGAAAGGTGGCGACCGAGAGAAAAAACCTTTTGGACAGAAAGGTGGCGACCGAGGGAAAAAACCTTTTGGACAGAAAGGTGGCGACCGAGGGAAAAAACCTTTTGGACAGAAAGGTGGTGACCGAGAGAAAAAACCTTTTGGACAGAAAGGTGGTGACCAAGGGAAAAAACCTTTTGGACAGAAAGGGTCACCTGGAGGAAAGCCATTCAGAAAACCAAGCGACAGAGATAACCGATTTGGCGGTAAGAAGAAATTTGAAGGAAAGAGAACTTTTGGTGGAAAAGTAAATAAAGACAAAGCATTCCAATCTTCCAAGAGCCATAAGAACAGCGTGGCCTTCAGGAAGAAGAAAAGTGGTGGAGAAGCAAAGCAAGGATTCAAACACAAGAAGGGAAAAGGCTGAGCTGAACTTGCTGTAAAGTTCTTTTTTCCGACTGTGTAATTGTGAATATTGTTTAATAAATGAAATGTATTTCATCCTTTCAACACTGACTGAATGTGGTTCATTCATTTTAGTGAATATAGTCCAGTGTTGCAAGATAGTTTTTTGTTCCAATCATAAACACTTAACAGTTCCAAATAAATGTGATGTGATTACTTGATTGTGATTACTGCAACGCACTTCTCGTCAGGGTCCCCAAAAAGAGCATCAAAAAGCTCCAGAACATTCAAAACAGCGCAGCGAGGATCCTGACGAGAGTGCACAAGCGTGATCACATCACACCTATTCTCAAATCACTCCACTGGCTCCCTATTGCATCCCGGACCCAATTTAAGATGAACCTGCTCACTCACCAATGCATCTACGGCAACGCCCCCTCCTACCTCAAGGACTAGTTTCCCCGCAACCTCTGCTCCTCAAACACTAACCTCCTCAAACCCATCAGGACAAAGTTACAATCTATGGGCCGCCGGGCTTTCTCCTCGACCGCTCCCGAACTTTGGAACACTCTCCCCGACCATCTTAGAGCACCACAGTCGGTCTACCATTTTAAGAAGGGACTAAAAACCCACCCTTTTAGCACAGCTTTTATCTAATTTCTCTGCCTTCTTGTTTTTAAATGCACTGCTTGCCTATCTATTTTATCCAGCGCTTTCATGCTCTTATTTCTATTTGTATCTATGTTTCTGTTTTATCTAGTGTTTATCTAGTGAGTGTCATGATTTTATTTCTATTTTAATTTGTTATTATATATTCTTACTTTTTATTTTTATACTTTGTAGCACTTTGATATTTTAACAAATGTGCGTTACAAATGCAATTCATTATTATTTATGTCACCACAGATTTTAAGTAATTTTTTGTGAAATAAACCTAATTATGTCAAAAAAAGACAATTCATACTTGTTAAATTATTACACGTCTATCCAATATATAAGTATGTGAAATAGAAGAGGGCATTGAGTATGCAAAACATGATTATAACACCCACGTGTTAATCACGTTCATTCGAAAAACACAATTCTTGACAACACACTTTTAGTGTGAAATTGACTGTTGGGTCGAGACCGACGCTTTTATTCTGAAGTTCATATTCCGGAAGTGTGAAAGTGGCGGAGAGTCCGGTCCCTGGCGCTCTATTTCCGGTCCCGGAGGCGGCTAAGCTAGCTGAACAAGATGCCGTCGATCGAGTACGACGAGTGAGTGTTTCCTTTAGTAAACCTGATGTTATTATATTGGTGTTTATAGACGCGATAACGCATTTTTCTTACCTCCCGCCAGCTCCAAGCCCAGCTGGGCCGACCAAGTGGAGGAGGAAGTAGATGAAGGTAAGCCTCTCTCGACGTTAGCATGCTAACACTAGCCAGGTAGCTAACACGTCCACGTGGGGAATTACGCTGAAGTGTTAGTATTTTTTAATAACGTTTGTCGAAGTCTTTACTCACTAGAATGACCTAATAAAATCAACCCCTGGGCAAAGTGTGCTGATATATGGTCTGTGACGTAAGCAGAGACACTTAGCTTAGCTCAGTGGCCTTGTGGTTAGAGCAGTGTTTGTCAACCACTCTAATGCTTAAACTAAAAATAAACAAAAGGTGAGTGCCCCTAAGAAAAGGCATTGCAGCTTAAGGAAGGCTGTGCAGAACGAAACTACAACATAACTGGCTACAAAGTAAACAAAAACAGAATGCTGGACGACAGCAAAGACTTACTGTGGAGCAAAGACGGCGTCTACAAAGTACATCCGAACATGACATGAAAATCAACAATGTCCACTCAAAGAAGGATAAAAAACAACTGAAATATTCTTGAGTGCTAAAACAAAGTAGATGCAGGAAATATCACTCAAAGGAAGACATGAAACTGCTACAGGAAAATACAAAAAGAAAAAAAGCCACCAAAATAGGAGCGCAAAACAAGAACTAAAACACTACACACAGAAAAACAGCAAAAAAAAACTCAAAATAAGTCAGGGCGTATGTGACAGGTGGTGACAGTACACCTACTTTGAGACAAGAGCTATATTGATGCATACTTGGTTATGGTTTAAAGCAGTGTTTTTCGACCACTGTGAGATACAGTCTGGTGTGCCGTGAGAGATTATCTAATTTCACTTATTTGGGTTAAAAATACTCTTAGCAAACCAGTAATTATAGTCTGCAAATGATGTGTTGTTGTTGAGTGTCGGTGCTGTCTAGAGCTCGGCAGAGTAACCGTGTAATACTCTTCCATATCAGTAGGTGGCAGCTGGTAGCTAATTGCTTCGTAGATGTCGGAAACAGCGGTAGGCAGGGTGCAGGTAAAAAGGTGTCTAATGCTTAAACCAAAAATAAACAAAAGTTTAACAAAGGTGAGTGCCCCTAAGAAAAGGCATTGAAGCTTAAGGAAGGCTATGCAGAACAAAACTAAAACTGAACTGGCTACAAAGTAAACAAAAACAGAATGCTGGACGACAGCAAAGACTTACTGTGGAGCAAAGACGGCGTCCACAAAGTACATCCGAACATGACATGGCAATCAACAATGTCCACTCAAAGAAGGATAAAAAAACAACTGAAATATTCTTGAGTGCTAAAACAAAGTAGATGCGGGAAATATCGCTCAAAGGAAGACATGAAACTGCTACAGGAAAATACAAAGTCTTGCTTGTCAAAGTTGTTCCACCAGGTGGAGTTTCGACAGCAATCGTGTCCAAAACACCTGACCTTCATGAGCACTGGCGGGAGTGTCGCGAATCCTATTTTGATGCGTCTTTTCTTGTCAACGTTGAGTGAAAATAGAAGCATATTTACGTTCAAACATACAGTAGATTCACTTAGTGTGCTTAAAGGCAGCAAGGCAGTGTTGTTGAGCTTTGAAAATGACGTCTTTAAAATAGTACAAGTCTCCGTTTGTGAAGTGTATACGCTGAGAATAGAGTTTTGGAACTCTACACCTGGCCAGCGTTTGCAAAAGTCTGCGTTTTTAAGGACAGATGTTTGGGTGTGGACAAGAGGCCTAAACGCAGAGATGGGTATGCGTAAGTATCTGTGTTGGTGTAGACATGGCCTTATTGGGAACCTGGCACAGATCACTATGTTCATTAGTTGACTATGTTTGTTACTTTGCGTACATCAATAGTGTTCTGCTGCTTTAACTCATGTTAAATGTTAAAATGCTTTTTGACAGGAACACTTCCACCAATCAAGGAAGTTATCAAAGGAAACATTAAAACTATCACAGAGTATAAAATCGATGACGATGGAAAGAAGACGAAGGTAATTTGTGTACTTTGAAGTTCAATGAACGAATGGCGACGTGACTCCACTGCGTTTGTGGCTCTAGATTGTGCGGACATTCAAGATCGAGACCAGGAAAGCCTCCAAGGCAATTGCGAGGAGAAAGGTTTGCTTTTAGGCTGAATGTGTGAAAGCGTAGCGCTTGTCAGGTGTGAGTAAAACTCCCTCTCACTTCAGAACTGGAAGAAATTTGGCAACTCTGAGTTTGACGCGCCAGGTCCTAACGTGGCGACCACCACCGTCAGCGACGACGTCTATATGACCTTTATCTCCAGCAAGGAGGTGACGATGCACTTTGACCTTTTTGTAGCTTCCTTATGGAATCTGACTTGCGCTCCCTCTTCCTGCAGGATCTGAACGCTCAAGACCAGGATGACGACCCCATGAACAAACTGAAAGGACAGAAGATTGTGACGTGTCGTATCTGCAAAGGTGACCATTGGACCACCCGCTGCCCTTACAAGGACACGCTGGGCCCCATGCAGAAGGAGCTTGCCGAGCAGCTCGGCCTCACCACCGACAAAGATAAACCGGCCGGCTCTGGTACGTCACATCATCAAGACGCGCTCGCACTAGCACACGTTGGCCCGTAACCGAATTCAGCACAGTTCAGTTGTTGCTGGATGGGACACTTTATTACTATTATTTGTATGTTTCACTCACCAGTCTGCACATTTAAAGCTTTGTTGGTGGGATTCAATTCGGGAACATTACCTGCAGGTGTGAAAGCTCACTAACACCGGACTTGATTTGTTCTTCTGTTGAATCAGCTGAACCAGAACCTGTGCAGCCTGCACAGAGCAAGACTGGCAAGTATGTGCCCCCCAGTCTAAGGGATGGAGGCACGCGCAGAGGGGAGTCCATGCAGCCCAACCGTAGAGGTGAGTTTATTCTTCCTGCCTGAACTTCTTCAAAGATTAGGGCTGCGTGATTATGGCCAAAATAATAATAAACACGATTATTTTTTATCAATATTGAAATCATGATTATTAACCACAATTATTGACTATTTCATTCTCCTGTTAGTAGTGCTGCACGATTATGGCCAAAATAATAATAATCATGAGTATTTTTATTAGAGATGTCCGATAATATCGGCAGTCCGATGTCATTGGCCGATAAATGCTTTAAAATGTAATATCGGTAATTATCGGTATCGGTTTCAAAAAGTAAAATGTATGACTTTTTAAAACGCCGCTGTGTACACGGACGTAGGGAGAAGTACAGAGCGCCAATAAACCTTAAAGGCACTGCCTTTGCGTGCCAGCCCAGTCACATAATATCTACGGCTTTTCACACACACACACAAGTGAATGCAAGGCATACTTGGTCAACAGCCATACAGGTCACACTGAGAGTGGCCTTATAAACAAGTTTAACACTGTTACAAATATGCGCCACACTGTGAACCCACACCAAACAAGAATGACAAACACATTGCGGGAGAACATCTGCACCGTAACACAACATAAACACAACAGAACAAATACTCAGAACCCCTTGCAGCACTAACTCTTCCGGGACGCTACAATATACACCCCCCACTACCGCCTACCTCAACCTCCTCATGCTCTCTCAGGGAGAGCATGTCCCAAATTCCAAGCTGCTGTTTTGAGGCATGTTAAAAAAAATAATGCACTTTGTGACTTCAATAATAAATATGGCAGTGCCATGTTGGCATTTTTTTCCATAACTTGAGCAGATTTATTTTAGAAAACTTTTTTACATTGTTTAATGCATCCAGCGGGGCATCACAACAAAATTAGGCATAATAATGTGTTCATTCCACGGTTGATGTCGGAATCGGTAATTAAGAGTTGGACAATATCTGCAAAAAAGCCATTATCGGACGTCTCTAATTTTGATCAATATTGAAATCACGATTATTGACTATTTAATTCTCCTGTTAGATGCTGCCTGAACTACTTCAAAGATTAGGGCTGCGCGATTATGGCCAAAATAACAATCACGATTATTTTTTATCAATGAAATCATGATTATTAACTACAATTATTGACTATTTAATTCTCCTGTCAGTAGTGCTGCATGATTATGGCCAAAATAATAATCACAATTATATTTTATCAACATTGAAATCAAGATTATTTTGTATGTTATGTGGAACACATTTTTATTGCCCTTTTTATTTTAAACAAACAGTATGTGAACTGGGCTTTCATGTCAAAATGACACTTAAAAAATAAATTAATCCGTTCTAAAATAAAATTTTGATTAAGAATCGTTACAAATAATAATCGCGATCAATATGAATTTTTTTTAAAATTGTTTTTATTTTGACACCTAAAAATTAAAGTGTGGGACATATGCGTCTGTCTCCTATATTGTCCACACCTGTCGTCTTCTAATAGTAGCAGTGCGCTCTTAAATGCATGCCAAGACTCCACAGAAGTGATGCGAGTGAAATGAAGTGGAACTCAGAGGGAACCTTTTCAGAGCTAAGTCCGTGTAGTTGCTTCCATGTTTTCTTGAGCCTAACGGCGCTAGTGTGCATGCGCTTCTGTTTCCAGGAAGTAAGCCATGTTGGCTTAAAAGCATTAACAATTTTTTTTTTTTTTGTAAATAAAAATTTAAACAGTTTTACTAACCGTATGGAATTTTACCGCGGTTTATCATACCATTGACCGTTAAATCCCTACATGCAACTACAATTATGATGATAATGCTACAGGGGTGTTGGTATGTTTTCAATGTAGAAAGGCCCCGGAATCCACAGGTGGTGATTTAAGTGAGTCCCCACTAAAAAGGGCTGCTGCTACCTTTACAGATACCTAGAGGCCGCTAACTTCTCAAAGTATTCGAAGCAGATTTTTCCTGCCCGCTTCCGGCTTTTAAGATTAAAGATTAAAGTACCAATGCTTTAAAGTACCAATGATTAGCACTCAATGACGTATCTACTATTGGTAACCAAAGCTAGCTGCTGCTTGTTTTGTCGTCATTTTTGTTTGAAAAGCTTTTATCTTTTTCTTCATTAGAAACTTTCCTCCTCCTTTTCCTGCTTACTACCTCGTCAGAAGCAACATGTACAGTACAGGCTAATAGTTTGGACACACCTTCTCCTCATTCAATGTGTTTTCTTTATTTGCATGACTATTTACATTGTAGATTGTCACATCAAAACTATGAATGAACACGTGGAGTTATGTACGTTTTATATTATACATGTTTTATATTCTAGTTTCTTCAAAATAGCCACCTCTTGCTCTGATTACTGCTTTGCACACTCTTGGCATTCTCTCCATGAGCTTCAAGAGGTAGTCACCTGAAATGGTTTTCACTTCACATGTGTCCTAGTTTTGATGCCTTCAGTGACAATCTACAATGTAAATAGTCATGAAAATAAAGAAAACGCATTGAAATGAGAAGGTGTGTCCAAACTTTTGGCCTGTACTGTATGCGGGACTGCCATTCAAAGTGTTTTTCATCAGTGCCAACTAGTGTTGTCCCGATACCAATATTTTGGTACTGGTACCAAAATTATTTAGATACTTTTCGGTACTTTTCTAAATAAAGGGGACCACAAAAAATGGCATTGGCTTTATTTTAACAAAAATCTTAGAGTACATATTATTGCAGTTAAGTCCTTAAATAAAATAGTGAACATACTAGACAACTTGTCTTTTAGTAGTAAGTAAACAAACAGACTCCTAATTATTCTGCTGACATATGCAGTAACATATTGTGTCATTTAAACACCTATTATTTTGTCAACATTATTAAGGACAAGTGGTAGAAAATGAATTATTAATCTACTTGTTCATTTACTGTTAGTATCTGCTTACTTTCTCTTTTAACATGTTCTATCTACACTTCTGTTAAAATGTAATAATCACTTATTCTTCTCTTGTTTGATACTTTACATTAGTATTGGGTGGCAGACCGGTACTTTTCAGAGGTGGTATAGTACCGAATATGATTCATTAGTATCGCAGTACTATACTATACCGTATTTTTCGGAGTATAAGTCGCTACGGAGTATAAGTCGCACCGGCCGAAAATGCATAATAAAGAAGGGAACAAACATATATAAGTCGCACTGGAGTATAAGTCGCATTTTTTGGGGAAATATATTTGATAAAAGCCAACATCAAGAATAGACATTTGAAAGGCAATTTAAAATAAATAAAGAATAGTGAACAACAGGCTGAATAAGTGTACGTTATATGAGGCATAAATAACCAACTGAGAACGTGCCTGGTATGTTAACGTAACATATTATGGTAAGAGTCATTCAAATAACTATATCATATAGAACATGCTATACGTTTACCAAACAATCTGTCACTCCTAATCGGTAAATCCCATGAAATCTTATACGTCTAGTCTCTTACGTGAATGAGATAAATATTTGATATTTTACGGTAATGTGTTAATTTCACACATAAGTCACTCCTGAGTATAAGTCGCACCCCCGGCCAAACTATGGAAAAAAAACTGCGACTTATAGTCCGAAAAATACGGTATGTGTATTTATTAAATTAGAGCACATTAAGACACCATGGACATGAATGAACACAACATTTAGCAGTAAAAACGTGGGTTTATTTACGATCAAGTTCCAATCTTAAGTTGTTGAAATGAAATCTGCATCACATGATTGATTGATTGAGACTTTTATTAGTAGATTGCACAGTACAGTACATATTCCGTACAATTGACCACTAAATGGTAACACCCCAATAAGTTTTTCAACTTGTTTAAGTCGGGGTCCACGTTAATCAATTCATCACATCTTCACAAGTCTTCTGCCTCCCGACCACCCGTAAAGATAACTGAGTGGTGCTATATCAATGACAAGAAAACATGTGCCCCCCCCCCTCCCCCAGCGGACGACAACGCCACCATCCGTGTGACCAACCTGTCCGAGGACACCCGCGAGACAGACCTGCAGGAGCTCTTCAGACCATTCGGCAACATCTCCAGAATCTACCTGGCCAAAGACAAGCTCACAGGACAGTCCAAGGTGCGCTCTCACTTCCTGTCTGTGTTGCATCCTCGCCGCTAAACCACACACACACGTGTCGCCTGCAGGGCTTCGCCTTCATCAGCTTCCAGCGTCGAGAGGACGCGGCCAGAGCCATCGTCGCCGTGTCAGGGTTCGGATACGACCATCTCATTCTCAGCGTGGAATGGGCCAAGTAAGTGCTTACTGCTCCGGTTTGAAATGTAGCAGACGATGACGACATGCTCTCTTTGCAGACCTTCAAACAACTGAGGACTTCCAGCCATTCCACATCTTCTATAACTCTGGTCAAACATGGCCGCTTAATAAAGAGAAGCAATCGCCTTTTTTCTCCTCAGTCCAATACTTAGTGCAAAACTACTTTCTTCAACTCCACTGAATTAGACCTAGACTTCCTTTATTGTCATTTAAATGTGAACTTTACAGTACAGATAACAAAATTTGGTTGCATTAAGTTGTAGTGCAGGATAAAAGCAATAAGGTGCAGAGTGTTTGCTTTTACAAAAGGTGCAGATATAAAAAGATTTACTGTACAGATAAATATGTACCGTATTTTCCGCACCATAAGCCGCCCCGTGTTAGCCGCACTTTCAATGAATGGCATATTTCAAAACTTTGTTTACCTATTAGCCGCCCCGTGTTATTAGCCGCACCTACGCTGCGCTAAAGGGAATGTCAAAAAAACAGTCAGATAGGTCAGTCAAACTTTAATAATATACTACAAACCAGCGTTCTAACAACTCTGTTCACTCCCAAAATGTAATGTGCAAATGTGCAATCACAAAAATAGTGCAGAGCAATAGCAACATCAATAACTCAACGTTGCTGGAACGTTAATGTCACACAACACACAAAATAAACATTTAAAGCTCACGTTCTGAAGTTATTACTCATCCACAAATCCCTCAAATTCTTCTTCGGTGTCACCCGGTCTCTTCGCGTAAACGTCTAAACCACTCGCTCATCTTTTCTTCATCCATCCATCCCTTCGAGTTAGCTTTTATGATGACGCCGGCTGGAAAGTTCTCTTTTGGCAAGGTCTTCCTTTTGAATATCACCATGGGTGGAAGTTTCTGGCCGTTAGCATGGCAAGCTAACGGATATTCACCGTACGTGCTCCCGTTGTATCCACAGTGCGGTTCACATGAATATCAAAAGTCAGTGGAACCTTGTACGCGTGTCTCTTAGTAGGAGCCATTTTGTGGTCTTTACAGAAACACACAAATGAAATGAAATATCCGCGCGCTTCTTCTTCTACGGGGGCGGGTGCTCACCTTGGCGGTTGCTTACAGTAGAAGAACAAGCGCTTCCTCTTCTATGGGGGCGGTTGCTTACCGTAGAAGAAGAAGCACTTCCTCTTCTACGGGGAAAAAAGATGGCGGCTGTTTACCGTAGTTGCGAGACCTAAACTTTATGAAAATAAAAATTTATATTAATCCATATATAAAGCGATTAGCCGCACTGTCAGCTTTTGAGAAAATTTGTGGTTTTTAGGTGCGGCTTATGGTGCGGAAAATACGGTATGTTATATTGTCTTTATATTCCAGCCAGTTGATCCGTTTTTGGGGGGGAATTGAGATGATTATTATGATGCGTTCAAGAGCCTTATGACTTGAGGGAAGAAGCTGTTGCAGAACCTGGAGGTTCTGCTACGGAACCTCTTTCCAGAGTCCAGCAGTGAAAACAGTCCTTGGTGGGGGTGGTCTGTCAAACCTTTAAATCAGTGTTTTTCAACCACAAGTGTGCCGCGGAAAATTATGCAACTTCACCTGATTGGTCCAATAAATATTTGCAAATCAATAATTATCTGCAAATAATGTGCCGTTGTCTAGTGCCTGTGCTGTATAGAGCTTGGTAGGGTAACCATGTAATACTCCACATCAGTAGGTGGCAGCAGGTAGTTGATTGCTTTGTAGAGGATGGTTTGTCGTGATCCCAATATGCAGAGCACAGCGGGAGACAGCATAATAATAAATTTTATTTGTAAAAAGCACTTTACATTGAGCAAACAACCTCAAAGTTCTACAGTGTATAAAAAAAAAAAAAAAAAGATAAAAATAAAAACTAGAACAGCCTAATAGCTAGAACTAGTATGCATATATCTAAAAAAAAAAGATTTTTAAGCCTTTTTTAAACGCATCCACAGTCTGTGGTGCCCTCAGGTGGTCAGGGAGAGCGTTCCACAGACTGGGAGCGGCGGAGCAGAAAGCCCGGTCTCCCATTGTTCGTAGCTTTGTCATAACATACCTTTTTACCCGCATGCAGGTAAAAAAAAGGTATGTTACGCTTAAACCAAAAATGAACAAAAGGCAAGTCTCGCTAGGAAAAGGCACTGAAGCATAGGGATGGCTATGCAAAACGAAAGTAAAACCGAACTGGCTACAAAGTAAACAAAAACAGAATGCTGGACAACAGCAAAGACTTACAGCGTGACAATTAACAATGTCCCCAGGAAGAAGAATAGCGTCCGCACAATTGAAATAGACTTCCTTTTTATTGTCATTCAAATTTGAACTTTACAGCACAGATAAGAACGAAATTTCGTTACATAAGCTCATGGTAGTGCAGGATAAAAAAAAGCAATAAGGTGCATGTATAAATAAATAAATATATATACAATACAAAGCAGGTCAGGCAATGGCACTCAAAGGACGGTGTGAAGCTGCTACAGGAAAACCCCCAACAAAACAGGAAGAGCCACCAAAATAACAGCGCAAGACAGGAACTAAAGCACTACACACAGGAAAACAAACTAAATAAAAAGACGTTTCTGCTGGTGGTGTGCATCCGTATTTTTTTTAAAATTAAAATGTGCCTCGGCTCAAAAAAGGTTGAAGAACACTGCTATAAATAACAGGAGAGCGGTGTTGTTTTTAATGACTAGAGTGCTGTTTTGGTGGATTGAAGCTAAAACGACTCACTCCTGCTGGAGCTGCGGTTTAAGATTCTACTAAAATGTCCTCTGACTGAAGGTTGAATCTGTTTTTAGGAATGTAGAGCAGGTACTTCTGTAACCCTGAAGAATGCACCACCGACCAGGTAAGTCCGAAAGAGATGATACAGGTTTATCTGCTCACAGGTGCCACCTGGTGGTGGTTTGCACACAATGCAACTAGACCTGCATAGTCCCACTCCTTAATGCTTCAGTCACATGTCTCATGTCCAAGTAGACCATGACCCAAAAAACTCATTTGGGCCGCTTGTACCCGGGATCTTGTCCTTTCGGTCATAACCCAAAGCTCATGACCATAGGTGAGGATGGGAACGTAGATCGACCGGTAAGTTGAGAGCTTTGCCTTCCGGCTCAGCTCCTTCTTCACCACAACGGATCGATACAGCGTCCGCATTACTGAAGACGCCACACCGATCCGCCTGTCGATCTCACCATCCACTCTTCCCTCACTCGTGAACAAGACTCCGAGGTACTTGAACTCCTCCCCAACCCCGCAGATGGCACTCCACCCTTTTCCGGACGAGAACCACACAAGTATAACACATTTACCATTTTGGGGGAAAACTAAGAACCATTTAAAAGCTGACAGCTGCAGAACTTTGCACTAATAAAAGTGGACCAAAATACAAAGTTACAAGAAACACTTGAATTCTGACTTGTCAGTTTCCAATTGTTCCTGTAATTTGTATATTCCTTCTTTGACAACAATTTCAACTAGGGATGTCCGATAATATCGGACTGCCAATATTATCGGCCGATCAATGCTTTAAAATGTAATATTGGAAATTATCGGTATCTGTTTCAAAAAGCAAAATGTATGACTTTTTAAAACGCCGCTGTGTACACGGACGTAGGGAGAAGTACAGAGCGCCAATAAACCTTAAAGGCACTGCCTTTGCGTGCCGGCCCAGTCACATAATATCTACGGCTTTTCACACACACAAGTGAATGCAAAGCATACTTGGTCAACAGCCATACAGGTCACACTGAGAGCGGACGTATAAACAACTTTAACACTGTTACAAATATGCGCCACACTGTGAACCCACACCAAACAAGAACGAAAAACACATTTCGGGAGAACATCCGCACCGTAACACAACAGAACAAATACCCAGAACCCCTTGCAGCACTAACTCTTCCGCATACTTGCCAACCCTCCCGTTTTTAGCGGGAGAATCCCGGTATTCAGCGCCTCTCTCGACAACCTCCCGGCAGAGATTTTCTCCCGACAAACTCCCGGTATTCAGCCAGAGCTGGAGGCCACGCCCCCTCCAGCTCAATGCGGACCTGAGTGGGGACAGCCTGTTCTCACGTCCGCTTTCCCACAATATAAACAGCTTGCCTGCCCAATGATGTCATAACATCTAGGGCTTTTAGAGAGTAGAGTGCACAACTGCGCACACAACAAGGAGACGAAGCAGAAGAACGAGGAAATTACAGACACGGCGACGCCGTCGACGAGCAAGATGAAGAAATACGCTTGCAAGTTTCAAAACAAATGGAAACAAGAATTTCAGTTCATCCAGGACAGTTCGAAGGGGAAGGTGTATGTTGCCTGTACATTTTGTAGAACAGACTTCTCCATTGAACACGGTGGCCGAAATGATATACTCATCATGAACGGAGAAGTTAAACAGGACAATACTGCCATCTAATGGATAGCCACCGGAACACTGAAATTCAAGTTTTTTTCTTTTTTTTCTATGTAAATAAAATAAAAAATAAAAAAAATATATATATATATAGCTAGAATTCACTGAAAGTCAAGTATTTCATACACATATACAGTGGGGCAAAAAAGTATTTAGTCAGCCACCCATTGACAATCAATGGGTGGCTGACTAAATACTTTTTTGCCCCACTGTATATATATATATATATATGAAATACTCTAGTTGGTGAATTCTAGCTGTAAATAACCACACCCTCAACCCTGCCCCCACCTAAGCCCCCCCACCCCCCACCCCCCGATATTGGAGGTCTCAAGGTTGGCAAGTATGCTCTTCCGGGACGCTACAATATACACACCCTGCCCCGCCCACCTCAACCTCCTCATGCTCTCTCAGGGAGAACATGTCCCAAATTCCAAGCTGCTGTTTTGAGGCATGTTAAAAAAAATAATGCACTTTGTGACTTCAATAATAAATATGGCAGTGCCATGTTGGCATTTTTTTTTTCCATAACTTGAGTTGATTTATTTTGGAAAACCTTGTTACATTGTTTAATGCAGTGGTTCTCCACCTTTTTTCAGTGATGTACCCCCTGTGATTTTTTTTAAAATTCAAGTACCCCCTAATCAGAGCAAAGCATTTTTGGTTGAAAAAAAGAGATAAAGACGTAAAATACAGCAGTATGTCATCAGTTTCTGATTTATTAAATTGTATAACAGTGCAAAATATTGCTCATTTGTTGTGGTCTTTTGAACTATTTGGAAAAAAAGATATAAAAATAACTAAAAACTTGTTGAAAAATAAACAAGTGATTCAATTATAAATAAAGATTTCTACACATAGAAGTAATCATCAACTTAAAGTGCCCTCTTTGGGGATTGTAATAGAGATCCATCTGGATTCATGAACTTAATTCTAAACATTTCTTCACAAAAAAATAAATCTTTAACATCAATATTTATGGAACATATCCACAAAAAATCTAACTGTCAACACTGAATATTGCATTTCTTTTCACAGTTCTTCTTGACAGACGTTTAAAAAAAATCTCACGTACCCCTTGGCATACCTTCAAGTACCCCCAGGGGTACGCGTACCCCCATTTGAGAACCACTGGTTTAATGCATCCAGCGGGGCATCACAACAAAATTAGGCATAATAATGTGTTCATTCCACGACTGTATATATCAGTATCGGTAATTAAGAGTTGGACAATATCGGAATATCGGCAAAAAAGCCATTATCGGACATCTCAAATTTCAACCATGACTAGATATCAGTGGCGGGACGTGCGTTTCCCACCTAGGCACTTCAATGATCACGTGACCATTGTTGGGGAAATACTATACATGAACACATTTACACACTACTGGCCATTGAATCACAACAGTGTACAAAACGGGTTATTTACTGGCGCATTTAAAAATCAATAGACCCGTATCAGCAATTAAAACATATCTTATGTGGCACTGTCAAAATTAAAATAGCAAATAAACAATATCTGAACTCACATTTCATCGACAGCTGAGCGAGCTTCCGGGGTTGGCCGACATGGTCTCACAAGATGTAGTTACTCTTTAAATATACTTCTTGAAAATGGCTTTGTGTTGTCTCGTCTAATCATAAAAGACGCAGACGAGGCGTGATGGCGGACTTCTTTCAAGTTTACTCCACAGGTGCTCATTAAAAAACTTCCCGCCGCCGGCACGTTTAAACATGGCTACTGCGCATGCGCTTCACTACTGTGGCATGCTGGGTAATGGAGTTCTTATGTTACCTAGCTCATAACATCACTGTATATCTGCCATAGGCCAGCTAGAAGGCCTTACTGACAACTCGTGATCTGATTGGCTATCGCAACTGTCTATCACTTATGTTCTTGATTCTGAAGGCAGATTTGGTACAGCATGGCAACATAAGCTAGCTGAATTCTGATTGGATAAAAACTCTAACCTAAAAACAGCACTGGAAGGAGCATAATAAGACAAGAGAATATGAATACTTTTACATATTTAGGGAAAGTAAATCTAAAAAAAATACTTTAATCTTTAATTATCAAAGTCAAAGTCAAAGTCAGCTTTATTGTCAAACAACTGTTTGTACAGGACATACAGGTGGACGAAATTACGTTCCTCTCACAACCACGGTGTCTATAAATATAAAGTGTAAAAGAAGAATAAAAAAGACAACAATTTAAACAGTCGCATGAGGGGGGGGAAAAATATACAGGGGAAGAAGATATTACCAGAATATCTATAATATCTATCTAATTATGATGATTTCTGGCTATGTTAGGGAGGCAGAGATAGATATGTAACTAGTTGTGATGTCGTACAAGCAAGCGAGTCCATTTCATAAGAGCTTTATTTGAAATATTACATATAAAACTACGTACAATTTAACAAGATTAAAAGCACATTGAAAAGTAAAAAAAAAAGATGAGAACAGTTCGAAGACAAGTCAGTCTGACACTTCCATCTTCTCTTGCTTGATGTTGTCTGGAGAAGGACAGCAGAAGTTAGTACTTACTCACATTGATGGGCACATTTTTACAAGTTACAGAATGTTTTGGGGGAGAACACCGTTTGTCCCCCTCTCAAAGTTCTTTTATTTTCCTTATCACAAAGTTCATTCCGCAGTAAACAAAGTATCAGTAGTGTAGTGAATACTACAAGACTTTTATTTCAAGTTAACATTTACTAAACAACACTTTCAAAATGGTAAATTATTTGTATTCATCAGTGTTTCTCACCTTTGGTTTGCCAAACAGCTGTGGAGTTTGTTTTTTTTAGCTTATATTTAATGAAAATACAAACCACAAACTCAATTATTTAAACAAAAAAGCCTGCAGTCTTTTGGTACATGATATATATATATATATATATATATATATATATATATATATATATATATATATATATATATATATATATATATATATATATAACTAACAACTAATTTGATAATCGATTAATCTGTTGATTAATACTTCGATTAATAATCGGATAAGAGACAAACTACATTTCTATCCTTTCCAGTATTTTATTGAAAAAAAACCCAGCATACTGGCACCATACTTATTTTGATTATTGTTTCTCAGCTGTTTGTAAATGTTGCACTTTATAAAAATAAAAAATAAAAAAGTAGCCTCTGCGCATAGCTCCAACAAATCGATGACTAAATTAATCGCCAACTATTTTTATAATCGATTTTAATCGATTAGTTGTTGCAGCCCTATACATGTTATATTATTATTATACATTATATTATATATTATACATGTTTTATAATTTTATTATATTTATTTTATATTATATATTTATTATAATACATGTTATATCAGAGGAGTTGAATCTTTGCAAAGATATACAAAAAGTCTGATTCAATATTAAGATAAAAAAAAGCCCTTTTCCACCCCCAACATGTCGATACGCAACATGTCGCAACATGTCGATACGCAACATGTCGCAACATGTCGATACGCAACATGTCGATACGCAACATGTCGATACGCAACATGTCGATACGCAACATGTCGCAACATGTCGATACGCAACATGTCGCAACATGTCGATACGCAACACGTCGCAACATGTCGATACGCAACACGTCGATACGCAACACGTCGATACGCAACACGTCGATACGCAACACGTCGATACGCAACACGTCGATACGCAACACGTCGATACGCAACACGTCGATACGCAACACGTCGATACGCAACACGTCGATACGCAACACGTCGATACGCAACACGTCGATACGCAACACGTCGACAAGCAACACGTCGACACGCAACACGTCGACACGCAACACGTCGACACGCAACATGTCACAACATGTCGATACGCAACATGTCGATAAGCAACATGTCAACACGTCGACACGTCGACACGCGACACGTCGACACGCAACATGTCACAACATGTCGATACGCAACACGTCGACACGCAACACGTCGACACGCAACATGTCACAACATGTCGATACGCAACACGTCGATACGCAACACGTCGATACGCAACACGTCACAACATGTCGATAAGCAACACGTCGATACGCAACACGCCGATACGCAACACGTCGATACGCAACACGTCGATACAGTACAGGCCAAAAGTTTGTACACTCCTCCTTCACAACACAACTGATGGTCCCAACCTCATTGATAAAGCAAGAAATTCCACTAATCAACCCTGATGAGGCACACCTGTGAAGTGAAAACCATCACAGGTTTTTACCTCTTGAAGCTCATGGAGAGAATGCCAAGAGTGTGCAAAGCAGCAATCAGAGCAAAGGGTGGCTATTTTGAAGAAACTAGAATATAAAACATGTTTTCAGTTATTTTCACCTTTTTTTTTTTGTTAAGTCCATAACTCCACATGTGTTCATTCATAGTTTGGATGTGACAATCTACAATGTAAATAGTCATGGAAATAAAGATTGAAGGAGAAGGTGAGTCCAAACTTTTGGCTTGTACTGTATATTATTGATAAAGGACAGAATATATTATTGATAAAGGACAGACTACATTATTGATAAAGATGATGCATTGTTTACCTGCCGTTTGTTTTTCCTTCACCCTTTCAACCACACACTTCTTGATCTCCAGTCCGATGGCTCGAGAGAGGGGAGGGGGCACGGCGTTGCCCACCTGACGTACAAAATGACGATTACAACAAATAACAGGAAATCCCCAGCAGTGAGCAGCGTGCTCTCCTCACCTGTCTGTGCTTGTCCAGGACGTTGCCAAAGAAGCGATACGTGTCGGGGAAGCCCTGAGAGCGTGCACACTCTCTCACACTCACTACTCGATGCTGCTCAGGGTGGAGGACACGACCCTGGAATGAGGAGGGGACTATAAACCACAGGTGTCTAACTCAAGGCCCGGGGGCTAGATCTGGCCTGCAAACACCTGGAAGTGATACGTGTCAATAAAGTACTTCATATTTTATCACTTGTTTTCCATTTTGACAGAAAAAGCATATGTACTGTATTTTCCGGACCATAAGGCGCACCAATTTTTTTCATATATAAGGCGCACCGGATTATAAGGCGCATTAAAAGGAGTCATATTATTATGATTTTTTTCTAAATGTAAAAGACTTCCTTGTGGTCTACATAACATGTAATGTGTCCCGTGAAAAACCCTCCAACCGAAACTCTAATAACTAAAGTTCCTTGGGTGTATAATGTACACTCACTACACCGGTATGTTTTAGTGCTTTCATGGCGAGTTCACGGACAGATATAAGTAAGAACTTTACACTACTTTATATTAGAAATGGCAACAGTGGAGGATGAATGTCACATAAGAAGATAGAGAAAAAGAAGATTAACGACTACGGTGTTGGCACGGACTACAAAGGCGGACGCGCACAATTTTTCAGGACTTATGCAGATCGCAAATACAGATCAGCAGGTACCAGAAAGTAAGAAAAGTTTGCATAATATTGCCAAACAAAATGCCAAATAAAATGTCTTAACTTATACACACACCATAGTAATACTCCTATGTTGAAGCACAGTACAATCCATCAAGGGGTTTGGCTTCATAGCTTACCAAAGTCCTACTCAAACATTTTGATAGATTTTTGAGCGCCGTGTGTAATGTTCTATATTTTCAATGGAACATATAAAAGGGTGGAGTTGTTTACTTGAGACATATTGCAGTCTATATGTATCTCTTATGTGTGACTGCCATCATATTGCAGTCTACATGTATCTCTTGTGTGACTGCCATCATATTGCAGTCTACATGTATCTCTTGTGTGACTGCCATCATATTGCAGTCTACATGTATCTCTTGTGTGACTGCCATCATATTGCAGTCTACACGTATCTTATGTGTGACTGCCATCATATTGCAGTCTACACGTATCTCTTATGTGTGACTGCCATCATATTGCAGTCTACACGTATCTCTTATGTGTGACTGCCATCATATTGCAGTCTACACTTATCTCTTGTGTGACTGCCATCATATTGCAGTCTACACGTATATCTTATGTGTGACTGCCATCATATTGCAGTCTACACTTATCTCTTGTGTGACTGCCATCATATTGCAGTCTACACGTATATCTTATGTGTGACTGCCATCATATTGCAGTCTACACGTATCTCTTATGTGTGACTGCCATCATATTGCAGTCTACACGTATATCTTATGTGTGACTGCCATCATATTGCAGTCTACACGTATCTCTTATGTGTGACTGCCATCATATTGCAGTCTACACGTCTCTCTTATGTGTGACTGCCATCGTATTGCAGTCTACACGTCTCTCTTATGTGTGACTGCCATCATATTGCAGTCTATACGTATCTCTTGTGTGTGACTGCCATCGTATTGCAGTCTACACGTATATCTTATGTGTGACTGCCATCATATTGCAGTCTACACTTTTCTCTTATGTGTGACTGCCATCATATTGCAGTCTACACGTATCTATTATGTGTGACTGCCATCATATTGCAGTCTACACGTATCTCTTATGTGTGACTGCCATCATATTGCAGTCTACACGTATCTCTTATGTGTGACTGCCATCATATTGCAGTCTACACGTATCTCTTATGTGTGACTGCCATCATATTGCAGTCTACACGTATCTCTTATGTGTGACTGCCATCATATTGCAGTCTACACGTATCTCTTATGTGTGACTGCCATCATATTGCAGTCTACACGTATCTCTTATGTGTGACTGCCATCATATTGCAGTCTACACGTCTCTCTTATAAGTGACTGCCATCGTATTGCAGTCTACACGTATCTCTTATGTGTGACTGCCATCATATTGCAGTCTACACGTATCTCTTATGTGTGACTGCCATCGTATTGCAGTCTACACGTCTCTCTTATGTGTGACTGCCATCGTATTGCAGTCTACACGTCTCTCTTATGTTGGACTGCCATCATATTGCAGTCTATACGTATCTCTTGTGTGTGACTGCCATCGTATTGCAGTCTACACGTATATCTTATGTGTGACTGCCATCATATTGCAGTCTACACTTTTCTCTTATGTGTGACTGCCATCATATTGCAGTCTACACGTATCTATTATGTGTGACTGCCATCATATTGCAGTCTACACGTATCTCTTATGTGTGACTGCCATCATATTGCAGTCTACACGTATCTCTTATGTGTGACTGCCATCATATTGCAGTCTACACGTCTCTCTAAGTGACTGCCATCATATTGCAGTCTACACGTATCTCTTATGTGTGACTGCCATCTACTGGTCACACTTATTTTTACACCATGTACCAAATAAAATAACTTCAAGGTGGGTAAGCTCAACCAAAATGATTCCTATTTTTTTGTGGTCCCCTTAATTTAGAAAAGTACCAAAATAATTTTAGTACCAGTACCAAAATATTAGTATCGTTACAACACTAGCATAAATCCATGAAAGTCCTCTGGGAGTCTTGTATGTGTTTAACATAGTAATCAAAGAGCCAATCAGGAGGCTCTACCTGCTTTCCCATGGGCTCCGGGTTGGTGACGGTGGTGCTGAAGAAGCCGTCCCACTCCAGCCGGCCGTAGAGCCCCGCCCAGTGGTTGTGGCGGTTGCCCGTGTGCGGCAGACACCAGGGGATCAGCGTGTTGAACTGCCTGTCCGCCGGGTCGCATGGTTTCCCTGGCAACCAGACCAAACAACCGTGTCAACTCCAATTACAGGCTGCTCTCGGATGGCGCTCGGAAGCTCCGCCCACCTCCGGCACAAGTGCAGACGCCTCGGAGCGCGCCCGTGCTGCTGCGCCCGTTTTTCTTGTCGGCGTGCGAGTAGCGCAGCTTCTTGGTCATGGTGCCGTCCTTCACGCGCACCTCCAGGTTGGGCAGGTCCCTCCAGTCGGAGCCGGGGGCCAGGGGGATGTGTCGCATGCGGCCCTCCACCAGGGCGCTCATGTCCTGACGCACAACAAACGTAAGCGGACGCCTCATTTCCTAAAAACGTGGGAGTCAGAAAAAAGGCTCACCTTGCAGATGTGATCCTTGAGGATGGGCTGGTACTGCGTGCCCCGGATCTGCCTCTGGAACCAGGACTGAGGCTCCCCGTTGTACGAGATCTCCAGGGCGGCGGCCCCGTTGCGGATCTCTGGCAAGTCGGACATGGTGTCTCGGACCGTGATGGTTCTGTAGATGCCGCCGTTGCTTCTGAAAACCCGAGAAAAACCACACAGATGTTGGAATTCATGTTTTCCTCGCAATGAACCGCAGTTCTCCCAAGTGCCCGTCAGCACTCGTACCTTGACATTTTGGAGTTGGTAGATTTCTACAAGCTGCACAATTGCAGAGCGGGGCAAATATTTTCACTCGGGGGCCACATTGAGAGAAGAAAATGTGTCTGGGGGGGCCAATGTGTATGTAACTATACCAATATTTTGGTACCGGTATTAAAACTATTTAGAATCTTTTCTAAATAAAAGGGGACCAGCTGCTGTGACGTGGATTATCGTATCCAGAAGTGCAGATTTCAACCCTTGAAATACACTATATATACAAATTTGGATCAAATAAAAACAAACTTAAAAAAAAAAAAAAGTACCATTTTATGGTAAAAAAAATAATAAAAAATCTAACTGGCCGCTCGTTTCTTTAATTAAAGAAAATAGTTTTTGTACTCACAAATGTTATTTTTTTTCAAAGAAAATTGTGTTTTAACTTGCAAATCTTTTTTTAATAAAAAAAAATGTTTTCATACTCAATCATTTTTTTTTCAAAGAAAATTGCTTTTTTTAATTGAGAGTATTTTTTTTTTTTAAATTAAAGACAATTGTTTTTTCACTTGCAGAAAAGGTTTTTTAATGGGAAAAAAAATTGTTTTACTTGCGAATCCTTTTTTTAATTAAAGAAAAATTGTGTTTTTACTTGCAGAAAAGTTTTTTTAATTAAAGAAAATAGTTTTTGTACTCATAAATGTTTGTTTTTTTCAAAGAAAATTGTGTTTTAAATTGCAAATCTATTTTTAATTAAAAAACTTTTTTTTTCATACTCAATCGTTTTTTTTCTAAGAAAATTGTTTTTTTTCTAAGAAAATTGTTTTTTTTAATTGAGTCTTTTTTTTATTAAAGAAAATTGTTTTTTTCACTTGCAAATCTTTTTTTTGATTAAAGAAAAAATGTGTTTTTACTTGCAGAAAAGGTTTTTTGATTAAAGAAAATTGTTTTTATACTCACAAATAATTTTTATTAAAACAAAATTGTGTTTTAACTTCATACTCAATAGTTTCTTTTCAAAGAAAATTGTGTTTTTACTTGCAGAAAAGGTTTTTAATGAAAGAAAATTGTTTGTTTTACTTGTGAATCTTTTTTTTATTTTTATTAAAGAAAAATTGTGTTTTTACTTGCAGAAAAGGTTTTTTAAATAAAGAAAATTGTTTTTATACTCACAAATCTTTTTTTTTTTTTCCAAAGAAAATTGTGCTTTAACTTGCAAATCTTTTTTTAATTAAAAAAAAGGTTTCCATACTCAACCGGTTTTTTTCAAAGAAAATTGTTGTTTTTAATTGCGAGTCTTTTTTTTCCATTAAAGAAAATTGTTTTTTTTACTTGCAGAAAAGGTTTTTTAATTAAAGAAAATTGTTTTTATATTCACAAATTGTGCTTGAACTTGCAAATCTTTTTTTAATTAAAAAAAAATGTTTTCATACTAAATGGTTTTTTTTTCGAAGAAATGTGTGAACGTGAGTGTGAATGTTGTCTGTCTATCTGTGTTGGCCCTGCGATGAGGTGGCGACTTGTCCAGGGTGTACCCCGCCTTCCGTCCGATTGTAGCTGAGATAGGCTCCAGCGCCCCCCGCCACCCCGAAGGGAATAAGCGGTAGAAAATGGATGGATAATAAACTTTTAAATACTAGTAGCCAAGTAATTCTTTTCCCTATAAATAATACATTTTAAGTTGTAATTGCAGAGGATATTAAATGTAGCATATTATTTATGGGCCTGCTGCAATGAAAGCAGCCCATATTATTATTGCTCATAATTCACAGTTTATTATTTTTATTCTCTTACGTATAATACGAGACAAACCGGCCAACAAACCCCCACATACACTATATTGCCAAAAGCATTTGGCCACCCATCCAAATGATGAGAATCAGGTGTCCTAATCACTTGGCCCGGCCACAGGTGTATAAAATCAAGCACTTAGGCATGGAGACTGTTTCTACAAACATTTGTGAAAGAATGGGCCGCTTTCAGTGATTTCCAGCGTGGAACTGTCATAGGATGCCACCTGTGCAACAAATCCAGTCATGAAATGTCCTCGCTCCTAAATATTCCAAAGTCAACTGTCGGCTTTATTATAAGAAAATGGAAACGTTTGGTGGAGGAGGAATTATGGTGTGGGGTTGTTTTTCCAGGAGTTGGGCTTGGCCCCTTAGTTCCAGTGAAAGGAACTTTGAATGCTCCAGGATACCAAAACATTTTGGACAATTCCATGCTCCCAACCTTGTGGGAACAGTTTGGAGTGGGGCCCCTTCCTCTTCCAACATGACAGTGCACCAGTGCACAAAGCAAGGTCCATGACAGAGTCTGGTGTGGATGAACTTGACTGGCCTGCACAGAGTCCTGACATCTACCCGATAGAACAGAGACTGAGAGCCAGGATTTCTCCACCAACATCACCAATGCACTTTTGGAAGAATGGTGGAAAATTGCTATAAACACACTCGGCAACCTTGTGGACAGCCTTCCCAGAAGAGTTGAAGCTGTAATAGCTGCAAAAGGTGGACCCACATCATATTGAACCCTATGGGTTAGGAATGGGACGGCACTTCAAGTTCATATGTGAGTCAAATACTTTTGGCAATATAGTGTACTTTCTATATTCATTTAAAACCAGTGCTGAACATCATAATGGCAGCGACAGTTTTGATGTTAAAGGTCTTAAAAAAATTATGTAGAAAATCTTAACGGGCCGCATTTGCCAAAGGTCTGCCGTATTCCATCAACCTTACCGCGTGACGTTACTGACGTATCTCTTCTCGTCCACCACCACGCTGAGGGACACGGCTCTGGGAGCAAAGACGTGGAGCGGCTCGGGGTAAAGCGGCAGCTTCTCGCCGGGTGCGGCGGCCAGGATGATGGCCCTGCGGCGAGTCTGGGCCACGCCGTACTGACCAGCCTGTTCCACAAACACAGTGTGAGATGGCAATTAAAAAGGAGCATTGTCGGACTAACGGTGTGCTTCCAGTCCATAGTGGATCTAACATAATAGTGAGAGTCCAGTCCATAGTGGATCTAACATAATAGTGAGAGTCCAGTCCATAGTGGATCTAACATAATAGTGAGAGTCCAGTCCATAGTGGATCTAACATAATAGTGAGAGTCCAGTCCATAGTGGATCTAACATAATAGTGAGAGTCCAGTCCATAGTGGATCTAACATAATAGTGAGAGTCCAGTCCATAGCGGATCTAACAGTGTGAGAGTCCAGTCCATAGTAGATCTAACATAATAGTGAGAGTCCAGTCCATAGTGGATCTAACATAATAGTGAGAGTCCAGTCCATAGTGGATCTAACATAATAGTGAGAGTCCAGTCCATAGCGGATCTAACATAATAGTGTGAAAGTCCAGTCCATAGTGGATCTAACATAATAGTGAGAGAGTCCAGTCCATAGTGGATCTAACATAATAGTGAGAGTCCAGTCCATAGTGGATCTAACATAATAGTGAGAGTCCAGTCCATAGCGGATCTAACAGTGTGAGAGTCCAGTCCATAGTGGATCTAACATAATAGTGAGAGAGTCCAGTCCATAGTAGATCTAACATAATAGTGAGAGCATACATGACATTCACAGTACAAACAAGTCCAATAAAGGACTAATAATTTCCATCCAATGTTCATTAAAACAACAACCACCTGGCAACCACTGTCCTCTTGGGGGCGACACGGAGTCGTATATGCATGACAACAACCTAATGTAAGGGCTAATGTAAGATCATTTTTAAGGAAACTTATTTTATTTTTTTCCATTTGATAAATTAGCCTATTGAGTCAGACTGCCGAGAAATATGATGAACATTTCCAAGCACTTCACCCAAAAAATCCAAGCATTTTTCAAGCCTTGAAAACATTAAAATCCAAGCATTTTTCAAACCTTGAAAACACAACATTAAAATCCAAGCATTTTTCAAACCTTGAAAACAACATTAAAATCCAAGCATTTTCCAAACCTTGAAAACACAACATTAAAATCCTAGCATTTTTCAAACCTTGAAAACATTAAAATCCTAGCATTTTTCAAGCCTTGAAAACACAACATTAAAATCCAAGCATTTTTCAAGCCTTGAAAACACATTAAAATCCAAGCATTTTTCAAGCCTTGAAAACATTAAAATCCAAGCATTTTTCAAACCTTGAAAACATTAAAATCCAAGCATTTTCCAAACCTTGAAAACACAACATTAAAATCCTAGCATTTTTCAAACCTTGAAAACATTAAAATCCCAGCATTTTTCAAACTTTGAAAACATTACAATCCTAGCATTTTTCAAGCCTTGAAAACAACATTAAAATCCAAGCATTTTTCAAACATTGAAAACATTAAAATCCTAGCATTTTTCAAACTTTGAAAACATTAAAATCCTAGCATTTTTCAAACCTTGAAAACCACATTAAAATCCTAGCATTTTTCAAACCTTGAAAACATTAAAATCCTAGCATTTCTCAAACCTTGAAAACACAACATTAAAATCCTAGCATTTTTCAAGCCTTGAAAACACAACATTAAAATCCAAGCATTTTTCAAACCTTGAAAACACAACATTAAAATCCAAGCATTTTTCAAACCTTGAAAACACATTAAAATCCTAGCATTTTTCAAACCTTGAAAACAACATTAAAGGCCTACTGAAATTAATTTTTTTTATTTAAACGGGGATAGCAGATCTATTCTATGTGTCATACTTGATCATTTCGCGATATTGCCATATTTTTGCTGAAAGGATTTAGTATAGAACAACGACGATAAAGATTGCAACTTTTGGTATCTGATAAAAAAAAGGCTTGCACCTACCGGAAGTAGCGTGACGTAGTCAGTTGAACATATACGCAAAGTTCCCTATTGTTTACAATGATGGCCGCATGAAGTGAGAGAGATTCGGACCGAGAAAGCGACAATTTCCCCATTAATTTGAGCGAGGATGAAAGATTTGTGGATGAGTAAAGTGCAAGTGAAGGACTAGTGGGGAGTTGAAGCTATTCAGATAGGGAAGATGCTGTGAGAGCCGGGGGTGACCTGATATTCAGCTGGGAATGACTACAACAGTAAATAAACACAAGACATATATATACTCTATTAGCCACAACACAACCAGGCTTATATTTAATATGCCACAAATTAATCCTGCATAAAAACACCTGCGTGTTTGTTATGCTAGCTCCTAGCTCCTCTGCTAGCTCCTAGCTCCATAGAACACGCCAATACAATTCAAACACCTGATCAACACACACAATCACTCAGCCCAAAAGACCGTTTACCTAACCCAAGGTTCATAAAGCTTATATATTTTTAAAAAGTTACGTACGTGACGCGCACATACGGTCAAGTTATCGAATGTTTAGCAGCCAAGGCTGCATACTCACGGTACCTGATATTCAGCTGGGAATGACTACAACAGTAAATAAACACAAGACATATATATACTCTATTAGCCACAACACAACCAGGCTTATATTTAATATGCCACAAATTAATCCTGCATAATAACACCTGCGTGTTTGGTATGCTAGCTCCTAGCTCCTCTGCTAGCTCCTAGCTCCATAGAACACGCCAATACAATTCAAACACCTGATCAACACACACAATCACTCAGCCCAAAAGACCGTTCACCTAACCCAAGGTTCATAAAGCTTATATATTTTTAAAAAGTTACGTACGTGACGCGCACGTACGGTACGGTACGTGTTATGCTAGCTCCTAGCTCCTCTGCTAGCTCCTAGCTCCATAGAACACGCCAATACAATTCAAACACATGATCAACACACACAATCACTCAGCCCAAAAGACCGTTCACCTAACCCAAGGTTCATAAAGCTTATATATTTTAAAAAAGTTACGTACATACGCAAAAAAAAGCCAAAGCTGCATACTCACAGTAGCACGTCTGCGTCTTTGTCATCCAAATCAAAGTAATCCTGGTAAGAGTCTGTGTTGTCCCAGTTCTCTACAGGCGTCTGTGTATCCAAATCAAAAGTCCTCCTGGTTAGAGTCTCTGTTATCCGAGTTCTTCCATCTTGACTGTATCTTTCGGGAATGTAAACAAAGAAGCGCCGGCTGTGTACTGTTGTGACTGACTACGTTCGAAAAATACGTCCATTTCGCACCGACAACTTTCTTCTTTGCTTGCTCGGCTTCCGTCTCCATAATGCAATGAACATGATTGAAACAGATTCACGAACACAGATGTCCAGAATACTGTGGAATTATGAAATGAAAACAGAGCTTTTTCGTATCGGCTTCAATGTGGAAGGCATACCCGTGTTCGCCGGGCTACGTCACACGCATACGTCATCCTCAGAGGCGTTTCGAACCGGAAGTTTAGCGGCAAATTTAAAATGTCACTTTATAAGTTAACCCGGCCGTATTGGCATGTGTTATAATGTTAAGATTTCATCATTGATATATAAACTATCAGACTGCGTGGTCGGTAGTAGTGGGTTTCAGTAGGCCTTTAAAATCCTAGCATTTTTCAAGCCTTGAAAACATTAAAATCCAAGCATTTTTCAAACCTTGAAAACATTAAAATCCAAGCATTTTCCAAACCTTGAAAACACAACATTAAAATCCTAGCATTTTTCAAACCTTGAA